>NC_054700.1:10185400-10368456 GCF_016097555.1 Gigantopelta aegis | reverse complement strand
CATAAGCCCTCAACACTGCAGCCTTAACTAGGTCGTACTGACTTGCTCGCTCATCACTCATTAAATTATAAGCTATACTAGCCTTCCCCTTAAACTTAGACACGGCTAACAATGTCCACTTAGACTGCGGCCAATTTAGCTGCTTAGCGGCCCGTTCAAAAAGTTGGAAGAACATGTCTACCTCCTGATCGTCAAATACAGGCACTGATCTATAAGCCTCCGACATGTTAAAACCATTTCCTGCCTCACGTCTAACTTCTTCAGTATTCAACTTTAACTCATGTTCCACTTTTAATTTTTCTAACTGGAATTCTCTATCCCTCTCTTCTCTTTCTCTCTCTCTCTCTCTCTCTCTATCCCTCTCTTCTCTTTCTCTATCGCTATGTCTATCTTCTCTATTTCTCTCTTCTCTTTCTCTCTCTCTCTCTCTATCCCTCTCTCTATCTTCTCTATCCCTATCTTTTTTTTCTCTACCTCTATCTTCTCTTTCTCTCTCTCTCTCTATCTCTCTCTCTATCTTCTCTATCTCTCTCTCTATCTTCTCTATCTCTCTCTCTATCTAATGCACGTTCTTCTCTTTCGTACTCAAGCTTTTTAAAAGCTAATTGTTGTTCCACACTTAACTCATTTATTTCTATCTCTGGAACAATCTCACTGTCTTCCATAACAGGACTATCACCAAAACCTTCCTGGATAATAATTGTCCTTATATCTCCTAAGGTTTTAGCTGATGTTAAATCAATTTCTCGCTCACCCTCGATTTCAACTAACTCGGCCTTACGTGCTCGCTTAATCTCCACTACACTGAGCGTAGGCCTATCCAGCAAATTCTTATCCATGTTTAGATATGACGCACTTATTATTAATTAATTTTCTAGTGAACAACGTGCTACTTCTGGTTAATTTGTAAAATTAATTTATAAAGCCCCCATTTACAAACAATACTTTTTTAAATATGCATGTCCCGTTTCAGATCCGGGACGAGCACCCCAATTTTCTACTCCTGTCACGGGGATTCTATAATACCCGTAACTGAATAAAACACGATTATCAAAATATCTCTCCTAACTGTATATCTATTAGATCTCTCTATAACAGGGTGTTAAACCCTAGTATGGCTCGTCTCTAGGTATGATCAGAGATACGATCTTATATAAAGTATATATTATTATAGCACGTAGTTCTCTAGAATACACAACAAAAACACAATACACTTTGGAATCTGTATTAATCTACGCTGACAATTGTACAGCCGTAGTAGTTATTAATAACAACAATAATAACAACCCAGAACTGATCACTTAATTAGTTAATCTCTAGGTGTCTAGTTACACAATATGCGAATCACTTCACCGTTACACCACACCCACACGTGTAATAATTGAGAAACGCTTCCAGGAGAAGTTAATTAATAAAGGAATTACAACACCATTCCTAACTGGTTAATTTTTAATTAACCCTAACTACTCATTCAGTAACCTTGTGACACAGAATTAATATTGGTACCTATCACAATAAAGACAATAACCTACAGTGTACCTAGCTCCGCTAGGATGACTGGCTAAGCTTTATGTTACCAAATACTCATATAATGTTACAAAAAAAAAGTCTACGATTTACTTCGTCAGATGACCGAAGACACTGTCTAAAGAATATTGGTATAATACAGTATCAAAATATTTAAAGTCACATCAATCACATCAAGGTTATACACAGAGCAGAAATAATATATTTACCAAAGTCCAAACGGACTAACGTTCCCTCGGAGCCTTCCTATTCGTTCTCCTCGATATCTCTAAAACACTAGCTATTTATTAAAAATCAGGATTTTGCCTGGGGGTACAAGGCAGTACCTCACGTATCATCTCATATTCCAACTCTACTAGAGTCGGTATATTTCTCTCTGATCGTCAGTCTGGCTGTCGCCAACCGCGAGCAATCTCCTGGCCATAAACAGCACTACCGGAGATATTACGTAACTACTAGCCACATGGCCTCCGCACCTAGCTGGGTGTGTATTAGGCGTACCGATCGAAGACCGTCGCGCAGAAGTATTACGTAACAAGTTGCCCATCTGGGCTTAAGTGCAATTAAACTGCACACGGCCCTCTAACACAAGTAAAATCGTCACAGGCGAAAACAAATTTAAGAGCATGTACCGTCACAAGTATGATATAGGTGTTTTTCTCGAAATGCCTAATACGTTCTATACCTCCAGTGGGGGAAATAGATATAACCAGCAGAGTAACAATAACTGTTGGGCATTGGCCAGATTAATTGTGCGAAAGGAAGTTAGCAGTTTTGATAGGAATTTCAATGTCGATACATTTGAAAATACCATTAATGATGAGTATCAATACACTTATAATTCTTTCGTTGCTAATATTAACATTCGAAGTAGTGGACAGTGCAGGGAAAAGAGGTGTTTCTGCAATGGACGACGATATATATGACACTCTTGTTCAGATTTCGAGGGGAGACTTTAATATCCCCGTTAAAGAAAGAACAAACAAACAGGCGAATGCTTTAAGACAATACTACCGCTATAAAGACTATTACAGTTATTACGTGGAAGAAAATCGTTTTATATTATTGTTTAAATGTAAACCAGTTGCAAAGCAGTCGGAAATCTCATCAATCATAAATTCTGAATTTACTCAAAGCAAAGGAAGTGGGATCAGAAGTTTACATCATAAACTTAGAAATGTATGTTAAAAGTTCGCTTTTCGAACGCAGCACCCCTTCGTTCAGTGACATGTAAACGTGTGTATGGTCATCTACAAATCGATTTACTAGACATGACTAAAAACAGTGTGCGGCACAAGGGCAAAATATATAAGTATATACTAACAGTAATGGACATTTTTACGAGATATACATGGCTTCGACCATTATCTGACAAAAGAAGTGCTTGTGTGAAACATGAACTGCAAAATATATGTCAGTGGTTCGGACTGCCAGTAATTGTGCAACATGACAAAGGTGGTAAATTCCGAGAGGCAGTAAAACGATTTCTAAGGAACATAGGAATAAAAGATATAGCAAGCAGACCATACCATCCGCAGGCACAAGGAAAGGTAGAAAGATGCCATAGAACACGTCGCAATAAAATTGCGTTCGATCTGATGTCGATGGGGAGAGGTTTAGGGGTTAACTGGGCAAAACAGTTGTCACAGTATGAAATGATATTAAACGAAACGCCACGTAAATGTCTCAAATGGAAAACACCATTTCAATTTTTTTCCGGACGGAAACGAATACAAGATCCAAGCAAAAGTAATGTATGTACTGTAAATAAATGGTTACATCATTTAAAAGAATACAGAGCTAAGGCCTATAGGGCCACCCTCGAATGCAATGAACAAAATTTTAAATCTCGTATGCGAGGAATGCGTACCTTTATTTATGAAGTGGGTGACGCTGTTCTCATAAAATATAAACATCCTAGGTATAAAATACAACGAAAACAAAGAATTTTGAAAGCTCATGTTGTTAAACGAAATCTAGACACACATATGTACGAAGTGAAATTTAAAACATCATCCGGTTCACTTAATACAAATATAGTTTCAGTAAAAAAAATATGACAGCGGCTACGGTGCAACTTCAGCGGATCCGAGAAATTGGTAAAAGACTTAAGACCGGTGTGTGGATTTTATTATTATTATTATTTTTTTATATATATAATTTGATTATTTAAAGAATATTTATGAATGGGACATCTTATTGCTGAACATGAACGACAGTCTTATTAATATTGCATTTTGTTAACAGTTGTCATACAAAGACCAATCATTGCTTCTTCATTGCAATTAATATGTTGATTGTAATTTTGTTAAGAAGAATTAAGTTTGCGAAAGAAAGATGAATATGTTTTATATACATATATATATATATATATATATATCATTTAGCACGGTCCTTTGATGTACCATTTATTGATCACTGGTTGGAACACGACATAACTAAATGAGAGAAAGAGAAAAAATTTTTATTTAACGACGCACTCAACACATTTTATTTATGGTTATATGACGTCAGGCATGTGTTTAATGATCATTATGATAGAAAGGAAACCCGCTACCGCCACATAGGCTACTCTTCACGATTAGCAGCAAAGGATATTTTATACCCACCATCCTACAGACATGATAGCATAAACCACGGCCTTTTTACGCCAGTTGTGGAGCACTGGCTGGAACGAGAAATGGTTCAAAGGTTCCACCAGGTGGGATCGATCCGACGTCTCACCGTACCGTGAGATCTGCGTCCCGCTCCTAACTAAATTAGTCCAACGAGGAGGATGGACCGTACATTACTCGAACCGCATTCGGACGCTCTTGCGTTGAACTCGTCCTACTATTATGACATCACAGTTCGTAGGAAATTGTATACATTCAGTATTTGATTGACCGAGAGAGAGAGAGAGAGAGAGAGAGAGAGAGAGAGAGAAGAGAGAGAGAGAGAGAGAGAGAGAGAGAGAGAGAGAGAGAGAGAGAGAGAGAGAGAGAGAGAGAGGGGACATAAGCACATGTGATATTCTTTCCGATTAGCACCATACCACGGGCAGGATAACACATACTACGGCCTTTATTACATCAGTTGTGGTGATTGGCTGTAACGAGAAATAGCTCAATGGGTCCACTAGGTGAGATCGATCTGACGACTCACCGCACCATGAGTGGACACTTCCTCAACAAATGGATTATGCACACATTTTTTACTTTCTAGGCATTCTCCTGTAAAATCTCTGTATTGCTGCTTTACAAAGGAACTTACAAAAAGTCAACTCTATTAGCAGGTGGTCGTTATATACAATTAAAATAGATGAATAAAGTAGTGTGTGAAACGCCCGCTATAGAGGAGTGGTTGTTAAATAAAGATGTCCATGTAACATTTGTGGGTGTTACATTGCGACATTTGTGGTCGTTGCGACATCTGTGGTCGTTACATTTGTGGGCACTACACGCAATTAGGATGCGGCAAAGGTAATCAATGATTTCTAAAATAATCGCTCGCGTCGCTCGCGGCCGGTTAGAATACAGCTTGATACAGCTTAAAGCCGTATTCAAACCGGCCGCGAGCTATTATTTTTAGAAATTATTGATTTCCATTGCCGCATCCTAACCGCACGCGTGCGACGCGACAAATAAATATGCAATAATAAACTCTTGATTGTACACTAGTATAAATAGATTTGATGGTTATACTATCACGGGGTTTTTTCATCTTGAATCCGGCATATTTCATAATTCACCTGAATCACTTCGTATACCCTCGGCATAATTCCGAATGTTTTCAAATTCTTTTCAAATCACTGGCATGATTTTGCAAGTAAGGTTTTGATTGGTCGAATGAGAGGTCAGAACATGAGCTCCAACGGGGTGCTGTTAAATCCACAGGTAATAGTAATTAAGTAGTGGAGCTAATTTTTATTAGATTGTACTTTTTGTAGTTTCCTTTATTTCTAACTCTGGTGGGTAAATCAGCAAAAGGTAATCTGTGATCTTTTTTATTACACTGCCTCTTTCCTTTCTCTCCTCTGACTTCCATCTCATTTCTTCCCGATCTGGCAACTCCTCCTATCTTTCAACTTCTTTTGCTGCCCACATCCACATCCCAGTCCTTTTCTCTCCAACCGCCACATGTGCTTGTCTCTTGTGGCTATCCGTGCCACACACCTGCCGTTTCCCATCACCTTTTTAGCTGTGATCATATTATTATTGAATGATACAATATCATCAATATATCGAAAGGTGAAATAAACCTTTTCGCGAAACTCTTTTGTTTGAATTTAGCCAGATTAGTTAGAAAATCTTATTCTTATGCATAGCGAAACAAGTAATGGAGCACACTTTATGCCCTACTTCCAGTCTACACATCCTATCCCCACATCTCACATATATGTTGTCAATGGCAACTCCAGAATTTCACATTTGTCTCAGTATGTCTCAGTATACTTTTGTCGTGATTTACTTTCAGTCTTAACACATTGTCAAGACTCATTGAAGATAGTTATATAGTTGCATCTCTGATCACCTGTTTAGTAACAAAATTTAATGCACATTTGGTTGAGGAATAGAGTTTTTCCTTAAGTTTGTCTCGGGAGATCGCTGTGCAGAATATTGAAACATATAATGATTTAACACCGGTGAACTTTGAACTGGATAGAAAGAAATGTTTTATTTAACGACGCACTCCAGCGAGTGCACCACGACTGGTAGACCAAAGGCCGTGGTATGTGCTATCCCGTCTATGAGATGGTGCATATAAAAGATCCCTTCCTGCTAATCGAAAAGAGTAGCCTATGAAGTGGCGACAGCGAGTTTTCTCCCTCAATATCTGTGTGTTCCTTAACCATATGTCTGACGCCATATAACCTTAAATAAAATGTGTTGAGTGCGTCGTTAAATAAATAAAACATTTCCGTTTATTTTGGAGCCCTTTTGACTTCAACGTCATCGACCCCACAAACAAAATGTGTAACCACCAATTACCATAAGTTTATTTAGTCTTCACATCAGCAGTTCGAGTGTGTTTCCATTTCCGGCATTGATTTGTCTGACCTTCATATACTGTTATCCCTTTCATACATATATAACACTCAAAACAAGACAACAACAAAAACATCTCACGCACATTGTTGTAAAGTCAGGCACACATACACATACCCAACACAGGGGCGACCCCCTCCCCCCTCCCCGCTGAAGCAAATGGTCCGCTTTCAAAAAAAACAAAAACAAAAAACATACAAGTTTATGCATATGGAGTTTTTGGTGGTGCAAAACAAAATAGAAAAAGAGTCCACTTGGTTCATATTTGACCCCCCCCCCCCCCCCCAGGTCCAGATAAGGCTACGCCCCTGCAACATGTCAGTGATACGTGCATTCAAACGAACTGTTATATGAAGACAGACACACACACACACATACCCAACACGTCAGTGATACGTGCATTCAAACGAACACTAAATTAGTTATGATGACCAAACGGTTGAGTCAGCAAACGTTTCGCTAACGTTCGAGAACTATCTGATTGGTACCCGCTCGGTCTGGCTGAACGCAACCCAGACTCGTTTACCTGACGAATGAAGCTACTACACCTGTGATCGAAGAACTCGCGCTGACATGGCGAGGTAAGTGCGAGTTTATTACATGGAAGGGACGTGTGATTTTATTATAGGGAAGTGTGATTTTGTTATAGGGAAGTGTCATTTTATTATAGGGAAGTGTGATTTTGTTATAGGGAAGTGTGATTTTATTATACACACACACACACACACACACACACAATAGGAGCGTAACGTGATCTGGACCGGGGGGGGGGGGGGGGGGCGGGGGTCGAATATAAACCAAGTGGACCTTTTTCTATTTTGTTTTCGCACTATCAGAAACTCCATATGTATAAACCTGTATGTTTTAATTCTGAAAGCGGACCATTTGCTTCAGCGTCCGAACCCCCCCCCCCCCCCAACCCCCTAGCCTACGCCCCTGCACAATTGAAGTCCAAACTTTGAAATGGACGACGCTTGCTGCAGACTACGCTAGTGTACAGAAGGAATAAAGAGGCAGTTTGTATTATGAAATTTCGGTTGCCCGCCGGAGGACTGAATTTCAAATTTCATTCGTCCGAGCAAATTTTTACTGGGGCGAGCGGATGAGTACTTTTGGCCAGCCTTGCTATTATAGGCATACAGTTTAGAAAATGTTACGAAAAGTGGTCTTGGTGCCCTCATAGGCGTACTAGTACGGGCTCTCATTTTTGTAGAGGGACAGGCTGTTTTTTGTCCAAATTAAAACGAAAATACCAGAATCTAGGTAACACTATTTCTTCTTATTAGCATTAGCCCTACTGCCAAACAGCTGCATAGGGGTGCAAACTAATCGCATAAGCGTACGAGATGGGTGTGTGTATATATATGTGTGTGTGTGTGTGTGTGTGTGTGTGTGTGTGTGTGTGTGTGTGTGCAGGAACAAAACCTCAAATTCTGGCAAAAATGATCAAATTATTTGGGTAAAATGTATTAAGCTGATATCTTTTTACCATGTACTTTCATCATTCTACCCTAGATATTAGTTGTAATCCATGTATAAATGCGTAGTAATCAGTTTGCAACCCTGTATAGGTGTTTAGCACTAATTCTAATATGAATAAATGTAGTGCAGTAATTTCGACATAAACTTTTGAACGAAGGTCTAAAAGTTTAAAGTCCGATCTATATGTCCACGTGGGTGGCCTCGTTAAGACCGGTAGGGTGCACAGCTTGCAGGGATGAGATGGGTTGCATCCCGTCAAGAAAACCCCTAGATTGACAGTCAATAGACGTTGAAGGTGTATTACTGTGCTGAAATACAGATCTTGAGAAGCCGGATCCGTCTGAACGAGAGAGAGAATCAGACTAGGGTATAGTCCAGTCGTCATGGGTTGGTATAATGGTGCGGACGGGTCCGACTCCGGAGGGTACGAGATGGTATCACAATAAAACAAAGTAAAATCTAGAAAAGAGTAGTTGGGGCCGACCCCGCTTCCTATTTCTTCGTAGAGTGGGGCGGTCAATCGTCCATTGCTGCTAGGACAGGCTCGGACATGTAGACTAAACGCGAACAACCGTGGCGTTCTGTAGAATGGCCGTCATACGAGTCACGAAAAAAACAAGTCAACATAGTTAGACGGAGAAATGACGTGGAGGCAAGGAATCTCGCTAAAAAAGAATCCAACCTGGTGGTGCAGACTGTCGAAACGAGAAGCGTTCCAGCGTTCAATCAGTTCCAATGGCCGCATACATCCCAGTAGAAAACTTCACTTCGCTGACAAAAACAACGAAGTGAAGGATCCCAAAGTCGAGCCGCGAAAGCACGTACAGTGTGCACAAGCGAAACAAACACGTCTTAACGCGTCAAGCTCCAGACTGGGAATGCAAATGGGGTCATTATTTTATTAAAAGCAATACACACGATTAGAGTTGCAGCCCTTTGCTTGCTCGTCCTATCGAGGCAATCTTTGGTTTAGCATCAGTGTCAACACATAAAGTTTTAAGCAACACATGAAGAGATTCGGGTATAGAGGCAAGATTTTGTTCCAGTGATGAAATTTCCTCAGGCTATGGATACAAGTCTTTTCTGACGTCTACTGATTTCATATAGAGATTATTATACGAGCTTGTGTGTCGTACTGATTTTACGAAACGAGTGTCAGGATTTTGTATTGCCCGAGCGAGAGCTCCAGAAAATAGCATACACATCTGAAAGTTTAATTTGTATAGTGTTTCATTTGTTTATAAAAAGTAGTGCCCCACTCCCTAGGATTTTGATCAGGGTACGGCCCTGCAAATTCACACACGCACGCACACGCACACGCACACATACAAATACATTCACACACATACACCCCCCACAAATTCACACACACACACACACGCACACACACATACACACACCCACACACACCCACACACACGCGCGCGCGCACACACATCATACACACACACATTAATACACTATCACACACACACACACACACACACACACAAACACACACACACACGCCACGCCACGCCACGCCACGCCACGCCACGCCATACCACACCACACACACACACACACACACACACACACATACACACAAACACACTATATTTCACAGACATACAAATATGTTTCTCTTAAGTCGGCTGTACGTCAATTTTTCACAATACACTCAACTGACTGTCCCTGAATTAACGAGCTACTCTCGATTCACTAATATCAAAACCTACATTAGCTCGGCCATTTACCTTTCGACCGACCGTTCAAAATTGCGCCAAATTCCCTCAATTAAAATTGCGCACCCTTTTCTCTTTGGCATTTAACTGCTCCATTCAAATTCCATAGCACCACCACCACCCCCACCCGCCTGCTACCGATTTGTTCGGGCTGTTGCTCCTGCCAGTACAGGCGGTCCCTCCTCCCCGCCCCCTCCCCCCCCCCCCCCCACACACACACCTTTCCTGTCATCAGATTGATATTTACTTCATGTCATCAGATTGTTATTTACTTCATCTTTAAAACTTAAATCTGCCGATTGAGACACGACCCCCAACAAACACACAAACACCTTAGCAAGATGACATTATAAAGGACAGCTATATATCAAACTAAAAATATGTTTACTTTTACTGTGCGAAAACCATAAAGTGTAATCTACGTTTTTTATATTGTTAAGTTAAAGAACATTGCACCAGCCCAGTCACGTATTCATATCAATACATGTAAAGTGTAATATTATAAGTTTTCTATATTATTAAGTTAAAGAACAATGCATCAGCCCAGTCACGTATTCAAATCAATATCTATTCTCGAGAAACTGGGAAAGTCCAACACGGACAGATAGACGTGTCTAAGATTAACTGTGGACTATTTTTAAAATCCGGAATACTATGACTGTAACTTGTAGATGTTTCAATTTCACGTGTGAATATATTTTAAAATATTATTATTTTGTAATTAACGTTTATAATTTAGATCGAAGCGGTTGTAGTGAGAAATGACGCGATATTTTATACGTTAGGGTTGTTAACTAGGAACTTTCACCTGCATTTTAGTTACTAACAAAACCCCACAAAAAAACAACAACAAAAAACCCCAAAACAAATGAATGACGTTTTATACGTTAGGTTTGTTAAATAGAAACTTTCACCTGCATTTTATTTGCTAACAAAACTGCAAATAATAATAATAATAATAATAATAAAATAAAAAATAATAATAAATAAAAAATAGACACCCACCCACCGCCACACCGACCCCTCTCCCAGCTAAAGTCTCCTTTGATAAATGTGTACCGAAAGTTCCACGTGTTTGCGTCTATGTGCGTTTTGTGTGTGCGCGCACGTGTGTGTATTTTTTATGTATGTATGTGTGTTGTGCATTTTAATGCATGTGTCTATGTGTTTGTGTATATTTGTGTATGTATGTGTGTATTTGTGTGGATGTGACTCAACATATTTTATTACATACCTATTCACATATTATGTGCAATCTGGACCGGTACTTTTAAATGGGGAATCCCCTTTTTCTTTTTACTGCAGTTAGTGCCTTTTATTTACTTACGTCATATTAGATTTACAAATGACGTCATATCGTATTTGAAACATTACACAAGGCTGCCGCAGAGTATGATTCTTAACCAATCTAATTAAAATTAGCTCCACTATTACAAGTGGATCTAACAGCAGCCTGTTGGAGCTCATGTCCAGTTGACCTTTCATTCGACCAATCAAAACCTTACTTGCAAAATCATGCCAGTGATTTGAAAAGAATTTTGAAAACATTCGGGATTATGCCGAGGATATACGAAATAATTCGGGTGAATTACGAAGTATGCCGGAAACTAATTGCAATATAAAATTTTATATAAAATTCGTTTCAAGACAAAAAAAAACAAAAAAAAACGTGATGGTATAGCCATAAAATCTGTTTATACTAGTATACAATCCAAAGTTTATTACTGCACCTCCCCCCCCCCCCCCCCCCCCCCCCCCCCCCCCCCCCCCCCCCCCCCCCCCCCCCCCCCCCGGTTTTTCAATGTTGAGTTGACCAACAAGTTCGCCTATTGCATAAATAGTTCGCCCGATATTTTTAGAATTTGTATGCTCCCGAATAACGCTATAAAAGGCGAAGTGTAATTAGTCGATATTTAAATTGTCATTTATAGACGGAATGCCACCTGGACACGGGAGTCCACGCAATGCTGTTAGATCTACAGTAGAGCTAATTTTAATCAGATTGGATTCTTAACGTTAAATGAATCCATGAAAAGAGTTTTGATCATAGATTTAACAAAGTGTTGTTATGACGCTAAATTAAAAACCGTTTTTGTAAAACATAACAGAAGGTATGTAATAAATACAGAACGTCACATACGTTGTTTTCGCTTCCTGTTTATTGCACTCGTTTATTTTGCGAAAGAACATACCACTCGACCGCTACGCGGTCTCCTGGTATATATTCTTGCGCAAAATAAACTTGTGCAATAAATAGGAAGTTCTGTATATTTATTTACGGTTATATGGCGTCAGACAGATGGTTAAGAACCACAAAGATATTGAGAGAGAAAACCCGCTGTCGCCACTTCATGGGCTACTCTTTTCGATTAGCAGCAAGGGATCTTTTATATGCACCATCCCCCAGACAGGGTAGTACATACCACGGCCTTTGATATACCAGTCGTGGTGCAATGGTTGGAACGAGAAATAGCTCAATGTGCCCACCAACGGGGATCGATCCCAGACCGACCGCGCATCGAGCGAGTGCTTTACCACAGGGCTACGTCCCGCCCACCTACATTCTTGATGCACAATTTGCCCTTCTACAGTTTGAATGTCATCACGACGGGACAGGCTGGCATTGTTGATACACTGACTACCCTTACCTCACAATTTCACTGGTATATGTCCATCGTTGTATGGCTTCTTACATAGTACAGATAGATCCATATCAGTTGAAAACCTAAACATATAAATAAATAAATAACGCGATAAATCACTTATATTACTAAAGTTTTGAGCAAGCTAATACTTTATTACACAATATACAACAAACAAAAAAAACCAAAAAAAATAATAATAATAATCAATAGAAGAATAAATACATGATATTGTAAAAATAAATACTAGTATTTAAACAAATAATAATACATCGTACCAAAATATAATTGTGTGACACAACTATAAGTGTATAAATGCGATATTTAATCAAATGAAGATCGATGCAATATAAATTAACAATAAATATATAACTGTGTCTGAAAGAGGACATGCCCGAAAACGTTTCCATAGTTTTGAAGAAAAAAAAAAACATACTAGAGCAGCACCCAGTTAGTATTACTTTATTTTCCCCAAAAATATGCATTTTCTTTTTAAAAGGTTTTACCAACTTACTTGTGTAAATAATCAAGTGTGTTCTAACAGATAAAACATTTCCCTCTATACCATTAATTTTGGTTTCCCCGTAGAACTGACGTAATTACGCACTTCCATGCACTGTTGATGACGTCACTTCACTACGGTAGTACAACAGATAGATATTGTTTCGAGTCAAATGTACGACGTTTGCCATTTTAATTAATTACATTTTAAGAGTGTTTCACTAATTAGGATTTTCTATACTTTTAGTACGGTATTCGGGGACGTGAACTATATGTGTTACAGCTTTAATCGCCTTTATTGCAATTAGTTTAACCCCAAAGTGTAGAAAGACTGGACTACCAGTCTATTGTTATTATAAGGAGATGCAAAATGACGTCTTTGTAATACTGACGTCATTTTAATTCAAGAAGCTACCGGAGTATAATTGTCTCATATATGCGCGGCAGTTGTGTAAATAACATCCGATTAAATTGCAATTTATCGGTTCTCTTTTCAGGCAAATGGACTATAGGTAAGTGTAACTGAATTATATTACCTCATGAGAATCGCGCGCCATCTACGATAAACACAAATCGAGCTTTTCGGATATTATATAAAACCCATGAGAGAAATGTGTTGGAAACTTTTCAATTCCATCCAGAATTTTTGTTGAAATTTCTCCGAGAAACTCTAATTTTGTTCTAAATTTTAATTTTACTTACCTGTGACTAGGGACCCCGGACACTTTCTAAATATGACAAGAATGATAACGATGTTTTGCTGTACTGATGGAATACATTTTAAAGAACTATTTTTAACAACAACATTTTTTTTCTTTTTAATTGCCCCAACCCACCTAAAATGGAAATTTTCCATTAAGGGGAAATAACTCCGTTTAAAAAAATTGACAAAAGACCTAAAAAATTGGCACAGTGAAATGGTTTTAAATTTAAGCCTTATTTTGGGTTTTAATACCTTTATTAGCATTTACCCTATAAATATTTCCACTAAATTGTCATTAAAATAGTCCCAAATGTTGTTTTTTCCATAAAAAAGAAAGAAAAGAAGACCATTCACTTGCCTCAAGTATATGATAGGCCTACATGAATTCTGCTTCAGTCACCCCAATATCAAATCCTAGCTATGCCAATTGGAGGAAAGGAGTGTGTGTGTGTGTTGTGTACGTGTGCGTGTGTGTGTGTTGTGTGCGTGTGCGTGTGTGTGTGCTGGGAGGTGTGTGTGTGTGTGCGTGCGCGTGCGCGCGTGTACGCTGGGAGGTGTGTGCGTGTGTGTGCGCGCGTGTGCTCTGGGAGGTGTGTTTGTGTAGGATATAATGGACCTGATCGTCTGCTATCCAACCCATCAGGTTGGAGTGGGTAACCTTTAGTTAAAACGTCCTTAAGGACAAACGGGTCGTAGAATAGACTTCCCTCCCACAAGATAGGTAGAGGGATAGGTGGACGGACGGACGGACGGATGAACCGACGAATGAACAGATACTGGTAGATAGTTTTTTGTTGTGTTTTTTTTTTGGGCGGGGGGGGGGGGGGGGGGGGAGGGGTGTTTAACGACACCACTAGAACATTGATTAATTAATCATCAGCTATTGGATGTCAAACATTTGGTAATTCTGACACTTAGTCATCAGTTGTGGTGCACTGGTTGGAACGAGAGAAAAAACCCAATCAGTTGAATGGATCCACCGAGGTGGTTCGATCCTGCGACGCTAGCACCTGAAGTAAGCATTAAACCAACTGAGCTAAATCTCTACCCATAGGCAGACAGAAACAGAGGTAGATGCTAAGCAGGCGCGTGTGCAAGAATTTTAGCAGAGGGGGTGGGTGTCGGGAGGAGTGTGTGGTATGGGTCTAGTCTGTGGCGTGGGTAGGTGTGTGTGTGTGGGGGGGGGGGAGTCAACTCATGCTCTCCCAGAAAATATTGAAAAACACCGAAACTCGCCCCTGAACTTTCGCCTGGTAGATGAGATAAGTGGTATGTGCTGTCCTGCCTGCAATACAATTTATATGAAGGATAACTTGGAGCTTGTCAACAGTAGGGGCGGGACGTGGCTCAGTGGTAAAGAGCTCGCTTCATGCGTGGTCTGTCTGGGATCGATCCCTGTCGGTGGGCCCATTGGACCATTTCTCGTTCCAGCCAGTGCACCACGACTGGTATATTAAAGGCTGTGGTATGTACTATCTTGTCTGTGGGATGGTGCATATAAAAGATCCCTTGCTACTAATGGCCGGCACCTGTGCCTATGACAAGCGTGCGCTAAAACAGCTTGCTCTGAATGTGCACGTTAATCCCTATACCATAATGGAAACAAATATAGCGGGTTTCCTCTCTAAGACTATATGTCAATATTACCAAATGTTTGACATCCATTAGCCGATGTGCTCTAGTGTTGTCGTTAAAGGGACATTCCTGAGTTTGCTTCACTTTTTAAGATGTTATTGACTAACGGAGACTTTTTGACTACTGTAATTACATATCAAATATATTTTTCTCCATAAAATATCAGTGGCTGTATATTGAACGTGTTTCTGATCGTTCTAATATTTGTACTATGTTAAATTTCATTTTATTTTCAAAAATATAATTTTTTGGTACGTACGAAATTATTTGAAGACAAAATCCAGTTAGGGCTTCTTACAAATATTAAGACGACCAGAAAGACATTGAATATGCAGACACTGATATTCTAAACCAGAAACCTTAACCGTAAGGCTAGCTGGGCTGTCTGTCCGGGACAGTGGATTAGTTGTTCATTGTAAGTGGTTAGTGGTTACCAACTGAGTCGTTAAAACTCGCTATCGGTGGGAGCCGGTACCGGGCTGAGAACCCTGTACCTACCAGCCTTATGTCCGATGGCTTAACCACGACACCACAGAGGCCGGTTGACACCCGAGTCACTGGGTGACGGACGGAATGCTTATTTAAAGGGACATTCCTGAGTTTGCTGCATTGTAAAATGTTTCCGACTAATAAAATATTTCTACCATTACTTACATATTAAATATATTTTCTGGTTTAGGAAGGAAGGAAATGTTTTATTTAACGACGCACTCAACACATTTTATTTACGGTTATATGGCGTCAGACATATGGTTAAGGACCAAACGGATATTGAGAGAGGAAACCCGCTGTCGCCACTTCATGGGCTACTCTTTTCGATTAGCAGCAAGGGATCTTTTATATGCACCATCCCACAGACAGGGTAGTACATACCACGGCCTTTGATATACCAGTCGTGGTGCACTAGCTGGAACGAGAAATAGCGCCGGAAGTCTAGAGGGTGGGTTGTGGTGGGGTGGGGGCTTCGCCGAACCCTGACACTTGGCGGGGGTCTAGTTCCGCAGAGGCATACTGGATACGTCCGCGATAGTGTGTAGGATCTTGTCCTATTCCAACCGCTTCAGTGGTCCAGGATCGGCGTGGAGCGGCGACGCAGAAGGAGCCGCCGCCGGTGGTTTAGCCACCGTTCACCCAACCACCCCGCGTGCCGCCCCTGGAGCACGTTTCCTCTTCCACAATATCCCTTTCTTGTTCCCGGTCGCGGTACACCAAGGTCACTATTGCCCGTGACACGGTCTACACGACGCGATACTCTAGTAGAACTCCATATGTACTGATAAGTACCCCCCAGGTGGGGTCGGAGAAGGTGTGTATGTGTTTGGGGGGTGGGGGGGTAAAGGCAGCGAGCAAGGAGACACGTCCTGTTTCATCGCGTGAAAGTACTGGAATGCCCTCTGATTAAACAAGCATTCTGAGGGTACTGCTAAAGCAATACATGTCCCCTACCGGGCCCAACAAATTTATCTCCTAAGATCAAGGGCCATAACTGTAAAAAATGGGGAAATTGCCATGAAAGTCAAACTGTATCTGTAACGGTACATGATAAAGCTATACATAAAAAGTTTGTTCAAGATCTTGAGACATTGCGAAAAAAAGTTCAGAAGACAAATTTCCGTATCTCCTTAGTTCAAAGTTCTTAACTCTATCAAAAATAGGTAAATAGGCATGTAACCGTACGCGGAAGTGCGGAGAGAGAATCCCAAAAGTGGCTTAGAAAAGGATTTCGTTCTACCCGAGAGAGTCAAAGCGCCCACCATAGATATTCCATGTAGGATGATGTGCTGCATGATATCCTAGTAGAGGTCAACTCTCAAAAAATGTGCGTGTGTATGTGTGTGTGTGTGTGTGTCGGGTGGGGGGTACCAGAGGTCATTAAAGGTTAAGGGGTACACATTTGAAGCAAAACATATATTTTTATTTTCTTCATAAATATTATTTCCATAGTCCTACTCTTTATGTGGGATTACTTGTAAACACAAATACCACACTGAATTAGCCAGAGTATTGCTTTAAAAAGTAATAAATAAACGTTCGCTTGATGCGCGGTTGGTCTAGGATCGATCCCCGTTGGTGGACGTATTGAGTTATTTCTTGTTCCGGCCAGTGCTCCACAACTGGTGTAACAAAGGCCGTGGTATGTTTCCTCTCTCAATATATGTGTGGACCGTAACCATATGTCTGACGACACGTAACCGTAAATAAAATGTGTTGAGTGCGTCGTTAAATAAAATATTCCCTTCCTTCCTGTTCCATACGTATTTATCAATATCAGCTATTTTGGATAACTTAAATTAGAAGTACTTGCATTTTATTATTTGAAAATATACATTTTCGTACACTTGAAGTGGTTCTGGACATCCAGGTTTTTGTAACATTCCAAAATGCTTTTTTTTTTTTTTTATAATTCTAAAAAAAGCACGTTAGCCTGATAAGTAATGATTATCGAGACAAGCTCAAGTTTTTTTCGTCTGTATTTCCCTTGTTTAAACATCACACACTTTAGCTTCTCTCTGTTATAACCGTATCCAAATGTGTTTTAGGTTTTCAGATTAACAAAACTTAGTGTCCATTTTCACGGGCTGAAACTAGGGTCTGCGCCTTTAATGAATAGTGTCAGAGTTTGAATGTGAATTATTTGATTAAAGGGACATACCCTAGTTTTTAAACACTAAGGCATAGTTTTGACAATTAGAGCCATATTTTAATAACTGAAATTATACTTTATTTAGATTTTAGTGTTTGGATTATTCATTTCTGTACATTCGGAGCGTTTTTGGTTATCCTGGAGATTTTAATATCACAAACGGTATTTCTCTTTTTTTTTTTTTTTTAAACGCACGTGCGTCTGTGAAGTAACAGCCCATTTCCATGGGCTGAAACTAGGGTCTGTCCCTTTAACTAAACTTAGTGTCCATTTACATGGGCTGAAACTAGGGTCTGTCCCTTTAACTAAACTTAGTGTCCATTTACATGGGCTAAAACTAGGGTATGTCCCTTTAACTAAACTTAGTGTGCATTTACATGGGCTGAAACTAGGGTCTGTCCCTTTAACTAAACTTAGTGTGCATTTACATGGGCTGAAACTAGGGTCTGTCCCTTTAACTAAACTTAGTGTCCATTTACATGGGCTGAAACTAGGGTCTGTCCCTTTAACTAAACTTAGTGTCCATTTAAATGGGCTAAAACTAGGGTCTGTCCCTTTAACTAAACTTAGTGTGCATTTACATGGGCTGAAACTAGGGTCTGTCCCTTTAACTAAACTTAGTGTGCATTTACATGGGCTGAAACTAGGGTCTGTCCCTTTAACTAAACTTAGTGTCCATTTACATGGGCTGAAACTAGGGTCTGTCCCTTTAACTAAACTTAGTGTCCATTTACATGGGCTGAAACTAGGGTCTGTCCCTTTAACTTAAACTTAGTGTGCATTTTCATGGGCTGAAACTAGGATCTGTCCCTTTAACTAAACTTAGTGTGCATTTACATGGGCTGAAACTAGGGTCTGTCCCTTTAACTAAACTTAGTGTGCATTTTCATGGGCTGAAACTAGGGTCTGTCCCTTTAATGTTAATTTCATCCAAGTTTAATGTTAATATTATTTTTATTTTTTTTGCGTTGCGTTACTTTTTTTTGTTCGGTTTTATTTGTTGTTGTTGTTGTTTTTTGGTGGGGGAGGTTTCTTAAGGGGGGGAGGGTTGTTTGTTGTTGTTTTATGGGATCTGATCTTCATTAATTTATAGAGGAGCAGTATGAAAAGCGCACGCTTGATGCGCGGTCGGTATGGGATCGATCTCCGTCGGTGGCCCATTGGGTTTTCTCTCGTTCCAGCCAGTGCACCATGACTAATATATCAAAGGACGTGGTATGTGCTATCCTGTTTCTAGTGCATATAAAAGACCCCTTGCTACTAATGCGGGTTTCCTCTCTAAGACTATATGTCGAAATGACCAAATGTTTGACATCCAATAGCCGATTATTAATAAATCAATATGCTCTAGTGGTGTCGTTAAGCAGGTTAACTGTGTTTTTATATGTATATCTGATCCAAAGACAGAATACGGGGGGAGGGGGGCTAGGGGGGGGGGGGGGGGGGGGGGGGGGCTGGACGTAGCCCAGTGGTAAAGCGCTCGCTCGATGCGCGGTCGGTTTACAATCGATCCCCGTCGGTGGCCCAATTTAGCTATTTCTCGTTCCAGCCAGTGCTCCACAACTGGTGTAACAAAGGCCGTGGTATGTATTATCTTGTCTGGGATGGTGCATATAAAAGATCCCTTGCTGCTAATCGAAAAAAGTAGCCCATGAAGTGGCGACAGCGGGTTTCCTCTATATATATCTGTGTGGTCCTTAACCATGTCTGACGCCATATAACCGTAATTAAATGTGTTCAGTGCGTCGTTAAATAAATAAAACATTTCCAAAGACAGAACACATGAAGACGGTTACTATCTCTGAAAAAAAATGGCATTGCATGAATAACCTCTTCTCAACACTTTTATTTATTTTGCAGGTGTTATAAACAGCTTGGCTACACAAAATGTCTTATGAGTGTCCTGTGTATTGGTTTCGCCACTTCAATCTTGTGGATGTTTATCATGGGAAATAGTTTCAACTTGAACATGGAAATGCTGAAAAACACATTTCAAAGGAAGCCCATCGAACTTTCCATTAGAAAAGGAAATCAATCATCGGTTATTGCTAACCATTCAGAGGGAGAGAGCACCACGCCTAAAGAGACGTTTACTAGCAAACATAATACTTCTGCAAAAGTTGGAAAATTAATCTTATTAAAAAACAACCCACCATGGAGTCTACATTCGATTGTAGTCAGAGAATTTTCTTTATGTTCTGCTAAGTGCACACTCGTGAAGTCTGGCAATAATCTCAGCGCTTTTGATGCTATTATATTCAACGCAGTGGGTTATCCAGAAAACCTTCCACCTAGAAAGGTCCCAGGACAAGTGTGGGTTTATTTCACTCTAGAATCTCCATACCACAGCCATGACCATAAATTTAGCAGGCCGGAATGGAGAAACAAGTTCAACTGGACTATGACATATAGAGCAGATTCTGACATATGGAATCCGTATGGACGTATACTTAAAAGAGAAAAACCTATACAGTTAGATTTTCAAGGAGTAACGAAAAATAAAACAAAACTGGCAGCGTGGTTTGTCAGTAACTGCAGAACACCAGGCGAACGTCATAAATACGTCCAGAAGATGAAGAAGACGATTTCAGTTGACATTTTCGGAGGTTGTGGAGATAAAAAATGTCCTTCCAATAATGGCACCTTCTGCGGTCAGATGCTTTCTCGGGACTATAAATTCTATTTGGCATTTGAAAACAGTCTCTGTTATGACTATTTGACAGAAAAGGTATTTCAATACATCACACAACAAATTGTCCTTGTGGTAAGAGGAGGTGGAAATTACAGTAAATTGTTACCTCCCAATTCGTTCATCAACACAGCAGATTTCAAGAGTCCCAAGCTCCTTGCTGAATATCTTCTCTACCTGGACAAAAACCACACGGCGTATGTGGAGTATTTCAAGTGGAGGAATCATTACTATGTGGGTACAAATGAGTCGCCTGGTTGTCGACTTTGTAAAAACCTGTCAAATGCTACAGCCTATGCCAATGTCTATAAGGACATTTACTCATGGTGGCATAAAGATACTTGCAAACAACCACAGGATTTGGGTTCTTGAAACAACATACATTTCTTACACACCCGTTAGTGAGAACATCATTCGTTATTTTTTTTACAGCACATGTTTACACCAATCTGATTAAAATTAGCTCTGCTGGTCTACCAATAGATCTAACAGCATTGCGTGGACTCCCATGTCCAGGTGACATTTCAGCTATAAATAACAATTTAAATATCGATCAATTACACTTCGCCATTTATAGCGTTATTCGGGAGTATACAAATTCTAAAAATATCGAGCGAGACTATTTATGCAATAAGCGAACTTGTTGGTCTATTTCAACATTAAAAACAGGGGGGAAAGTGCAGTAATAAACTCTGGATTGTATACTAGTATAAACAGCTTTTATGGCTATACCATCACGGATTTTGGTGTTTTTATTCGTCTTGAAACGAATTTTTTTTAATAAAATTTTATATTGAAATTAGTTTCCGGCATACTTTGTAATTCGCCCGAATCATTTCGTATACCCTCGGCATAATACCAATGTTTTTCAAATTCCTTTCAAATCACTGGCATGATTTTGCAAGTAAGGTTTTTGGCAAAAGAAACTGGTAGATATAAGAAAATAAGTCGTTCCAATAGAGTATGCATTTATTGTACTAGCGGAGATGTCGAAGATGAATATCATTTTGTATTAATTTGTATATTGTACAGAGATTTAAGACAAAATTATATAAAGAAATACTACTGGAATAGGCCATCTATGCTAAAGTTTATACAGTTGCTGACCAGTAAAAAGAAAATTTAATGTGTAAATTGGGAAAATATTTATTTAAAGCATTTAAAATTCGAACAACCTTAATCTAAAAATACTGTAATTATTAAGATATATAATATGTTGCATTTTAATGTCAGTTTGTATATAATACGTTACCTATATAACTATAATTTACATTCTCCTTATTGATATGGATGTACATGTATATTGTAATATATCATATCATTATGACATACATACACACACACACACACACATATATATATATATATATATATATATATATATATATATATATATATATTGTCATGGCTGTCCCAACAATTTTCGTAACTGTGCTGTGACGTGGACCTTTCTCAAGTAATTTTAATATTGGACAAAACAAAATATTTATTTTTACATTTAGTAGTAATTATTTGCATATTTGCTCGTATTCTGTAATGTCTGGAACTATGCCATTTATTATAGTTATTGTTTAATGAAATTCTTAGTAGTGCCGTTTGTCGTGTCGCGCACTATAGGCAAACACGAAATTGCGCAACTACTGTTATTAGTGATCGTTTGGATGCACAACGCGAGCTACATTTAGTTGTATTTCATAATAATTTGTTTATAGTGTATGGAATTATGTTTGTAAATAGTTGCCGTAATTTATTTATGGGATAATAGTATATTACGATCGCTAAATGTGTTAATTTAATGTTTGACGTCCGTGTTTTGGTCTTGCGGTCTTCGACTTTATTTAATTTCCAAATTCCTGTGCATATAAAAACTATGACACAACGTTGACATTAATATTATTGATGTAAATATTTCCATAACTGCAAAGTGTGTGTACTTAGACACTGAAAACATTCCATGGGCTCATAAATAAGCCTGAGATAAATTTCCGTTTGATCGACTATTTTGACATGGCTGCCGGGATTGACCTTGCCCTTCAGTAAAGTTTATTTTCCTCCAAAACTTGTACGATCGATTAGCTATTTTCTTAGTTAAACGTATCCTAATATTGTTTGTACATTATGGCAAATCATTTTATTAATTAAGTGAGGTAATAACTGTAAAACTGATTACTGTAATATTAGTGCTTTTAGGAACTATATCCTTGTACGCTGAGAACCTGTTTACACATACTGGTTGCTAAGGTCTGATATATCGGTACACAATGTTTGTAAACAACAGTATAAAAACGCTGTTTTTATAATATTCCCAAATGCTTTTTCATTAAAACTATTTTATATTGAAATTAAACCAAAAAAGCAATTGTGTAGTGATAGTATCGTATTTATGCACATTAGAATTTGTTTGTATTATTAACCCGAATTCCCAATGTATTTGCAATGCACTTTAGCGTGTCTTTGTGCCCAGTGAATAATGTCGTTTTCACAATAATCCCAAAGGCTTTTTCATTAAAACTATTTTATATTGAAATTAAACCAAAAAAGCAATTGTGTAATGATAGTCTCATATTTATGCACATTAGAATTTGTTTGTATTATTAGCTTGAATTCCCAATGTATTTGCTATGCAAAATGAGCGTGTTTTGTGCCTGGTTAATAATGTCGTTTTTATAAATATTCTAAAGGCTTTTTCTGTAAAATTGTTTTACGCAAATTTTAGACTAAAAAAGCAATTAAGAAATGTTAGTTTTATCTTTATGCACTTTAGAAATTCGCAGAATTAATTATTTCAAGTTGGTAATGCTTTTGCTATGGGCTAAACTGACGTATTCACAAACGTTGAAGTTTCTTAGGATTTAGAGTGTGCATTTACAAACTGTAAACTGCAAACGGAAGCTGGACCAAAAAGCAATTACTTTATTTATTGAGCAATTGTGTGCATAACGTAATTATTAAATGAAATGATATTTATTTTGTAAAGGTAGATCTCTTCCCAGCGTGACGTAATTTCTGATTGGCTGTTATGACGTCACGTGGTACTTAAGAAAAAGTATAAAAGGCTGACGTCAATGGACGTCAACGGTTGTTCTCTCACTTGTTCGCAGTCTGACAAACAAACATTAAAGACATGTCCCCTTGTCCAACGTTTCAACTTTATTACAATGCATACATTTAAATTGACACTGGAATAACTTTTACTTATATTTTTAAAGTCAAATTTTATTAACTTTACCATCTTTATTTAATTAACTTGTTTTATGGAAGCAATATTTATAAGCAACTGCAAGCTGTTTACATTTATTGGAGATGCAATCTCACTGGTTTGATATAACTACAGCTGAAAGGAAGAGATCTATCTATATGTTGGAAACTTACCTGTGAACATTAACTTTATTTCCATTTACTCATCACCTTTAAATAAATTTATAATTCTGAAAACTGGAACACTTCGTCTTTGTCATCTGTGGATGTTATTTGTATTCTCTGGACTTTGTTAATATCCTTGGGACGCGGCCACAACAATATATAATTAATTTATGTGATATTGTATGTTTATTATTATTGTTGTTTGTTTATACCAATAAGCCGCTGTCCTTACGGTGAAGAAAGAATTGAATTGAATTGATTGGTCGAATAAAAGGTCAACCGGACATGAGCTCCAACGGGGTGCTGTTACAGGTAATAGTAATTAACTAGTGGAGCAAATTTAATTAGATTGTGTTTACACCGAATCTCCCCAAAACGTGCCACGATAGGTTTTAAACTACCGAGTCATTCTTAAAAACGAATGCTCGTTAATCCATGACAGTCGGTATTTAGAGATAATTTATTTCTAAATTGTACAGGAAATAGTTACTTATGTAATACTGCAAACCATATACATTACGATCAATGAAATATTGTTTCTTACTCACCCGTTGGTAAGAACATCATTCGTTATTTTTGATAACACATGTAGTGTGTCAACAATTTCAAGATATACGACTGGCTGCTCCTAGGTGATGACCAGGTCACCAGTGCCATACATCCAATGAAAAAAAAAGCCCCACACGATCAATTACACTGTGACGTATAGTGAACTTGACAATCATTTGTCTGTGACGTGTAAGTGCAAGGGCTGTATATAACCTTTGGTCGAAAAAGATGTTAAAATTTGCTTAAAACTTGGTTTTTGAGGATATGTAAGAAATAGAATAATACATTCGTGTCCGTTAGATACCATTTATCTTACAACTCGTTGTTAAAAAACGTATCAAACTCGCTTTTGCTCGTCAGATACATTTTAAAACAACTCGTTGTGAGATAAATGGTATGTAACGGCCACCCATGTAGTATTTTCTATATAAACAACTCGTAAGATAAATGGTATCTAACGGCCAATCATGTATTATTCTCTATATCTCCACACTTTACGAGGTGTATTGGTCGATATCCATTGTGTTATATATCCTTGCTGTTTCAACCGGGCTTTTCATTACCAAGTGTGTCGAGATATACATACATATATCTTTTCTTTTTTTTCACAGATATACACATATATTTTTAGTGATTTAAATGTACATAATTGTTTTGTTACTCGTGCCTGAGTATGTTTTGATCGGAGGAGAAAAAAAGAAAGAAAGAAAAAAGGAGAGGAGGAAGAAAGATGAAAATGAGGAAAAATTAAAGAATAAACGAATGAGTGGAACTTGTTGTGCTCTATCAAAAGTTGGGTTCACCTCGAACTTTGACCCAGCCGGACGTTATTTGGTTTTATACTATCTGTAGCACCACTTGTGTGTACGCTCAAACATCAGGGGCGGATTATGAGGGGTTCCCAGGTGCACAGACCCCCCCCCCCCCCCCCCCCCACCGTCCCCTGCTAAAAAAACCTGTATTAAGTAGCGCTGTTGTACGCATCAGTTTGAAACAGTTCATAATAAACACACACACACACACACACACACTCACTCACTCACTCTCTCACTCTCTCTCTCTCTCTCTCTCTCTCTCTCTCTGAGGTATCCTGTAAAATGTATAATTTCAAATTATAAACATTTACATATTGTTTACCTAAAGCATAATCCGCCCCTGAACACGCATTAAAAATAAGATAATCTTATGTAAATATTTGTATATCATTTCATCTAAACCATTATAAAGGCAATAATCGATATTGTATAGAGCCGTTTTGACTGTGTTGTTCCTACATCGATCCTTCACGAATAGTGCCGTGTTTAAAAATCAATGTATGTGATTGTTGGATGCGAGAAAGGAAAGGAAGGAAGGAAATGTTTTACTTATCGACGCACTCAACACATTTTATTTACGGTTATATGGCGTAGGTTAAGGACCACACAGACATATAGAAAGGAAACCCGCTGTCGCCACTTCATAGGCTACTCTTTTCGGTTAGCAGCAAGGGATCTTTTATATGCACCATCCAACAGACAGGATAACACCCAATGGGTGCACCGACGGGGATCGATCCCACACCGATCGCGCATCGTGTATCGTGTTGGAAAAGGCGTTTAAATTTATTTTAAAAGTTATTGAGGGTAAGAAACAGGATACGGCATGTTCTGAAAATGTTATCTTCACTGTAGGACAGCCGGAACTATTTTGCTGCTGGTATTGTAAAAATAAAGATAATTTGCCAAAAGTTATATAATAAATAGAACATTTCATGTTTTATGTCAAATATGATTTATATCACATCTCGTGACGTTTGCAATCATATGACACTCGTCGCGCAAGCATGACTCGTGAGATATGATTGCAAACTTTACTTGATATAAATCATATTTGACAAAAAACATGAAATATCCTCTATTTTTATGGATGATTTATTAATCATCGGCTACTGGATGTCAAACATATAGCCATTTTGACATAAGAGTCTTAGAGAGGAAACCCGCTACATTTTTCCATTAGTAGCAAGGGATCTTTTATATTCACCACCCCACAGACAGAGAGGATGAATTAGTGGTGATGTGATAGACAATGCCCAGTCGTTTTAACACAACATCCCCTGAATATAGCAACTGGGCTAAAAGGAAGAGGTGTCTTGCAGAGATAGAATCTGCGCTTGGAATACACCTCGAACTTTGACCCAGCTGGACGTTATTTGGTGTTGTACTACCTACAGCACCACATCTGTGTACGCTCAAACACGAATTAAGAAATAAGATAATGTTATGTAATTATTTGTATAACATTGCAACTAAACCATTTTATCATGCAACCATGCTTCCTACTCACCTGATAACCTCTACCTGATAAGTGTTATTACGTAACTGCCCGATAACACTTACCTTATTAGCATGATAATTTTGGCGTTTATCATGTTACTAGGAAATGAATTCTGCGCATGACAATGCTTTGGTTGCTAATTTTTTCACACACCCATTTCCAGCAATAATTGTTAAACTGCATAAATAAATATAACATTTACACTTCCTGTAACATCAAATTACCTTCTGTTTTTCAATTCTCCATTATTCACTCTCATTCAGAACTAGCCAGTGTTTTCAATTAAATAAAAAACGCAAGTAGCTTCCTGCAAAAAATATTTACATTGGAAACAGCATCTGACGTTACAGTCAGTGATGGACATAGATCTTCTTCAGGTCAAACACTTGAGTTTATTTTTCAGAAAAAGATACAAAAATTGTAATGTGACACAACAGACTTTGGAATATAATCAAAGTATTTTATTTAAAATTTAGAAACACACAACTTTTAGGCTAGCTATGCCATTCTTAAGATGCTTTAAGGCACCTGCTATTGTCCGACTTTGGGAAGTAGTTTCTACACGATCAAATCAAGAGTTTCTATACCGCTTTTGACTTAAACATATTACAAAAATATAACTTGAAAGGGGTTGCATGATACAAAATATATATATCACGTTACTACATTTTGATATCGTGGTTATTTGGCTCGGTTCGATAACGGTGTAACAGGCTCGCTCAAGCTCGCCTATTACACCGTTATCTAAACCTCGCCAAATAATCCCGATCAAAACGTAGTAACCTGATATTCTGTATATAAAGCCAGTAATCGATACTGTATAGAACCGATTAGACTTTGTTGTTCCTACATCGACCCTTCACGCATAATGCCGTGTTTGAAAACGAATGTATGGGATTGTTGGATGCGAGGAGGACATCCATCAGTTTATTCGGTCTTTACATTAGCAGTTGGTGTTTGCTTCCAGTTCCCACATTGATTTATCTTAATTATTTTTAATCAACTTCATGCGTATATAAAGTTAAAGCCAAAGTCTGTTTTATTAAACGAAACCACTAGAGCATATTGATGTATTAATCATCTGTTAGTGGATGTCAAACATTTGGTAATTCTGATAGATAAAATAATAGCAAGGTATCTTTTATATACACCATCCCACAGACAGGACAGCACATATCATGGCCTTTGAAATACCTGTCGTGGTGCACTGGCTAGAATGAAAACTAGTCTACTGAGACCAATGGAAATGAAAACTAGTCTACTGAGACCAATGGAAATGAAAACTAGTCTACTGAGACCAATGGAAATGAAAACTAGTCTACTGAGACCAATGGAAATGAAAACTAAATTTGGTTAATCTAAAATCCTGAAACACATTTGGATAAAGTTACAATTAGTGTAGTAGAGTTAGGTTATAATAGTGCAAAACGTGATGCTAACATGCTACTTTGCAAGCAGTTAGGCAATCATGTGTAGAGTAAAACGTGATATAGGACCAACCTGGCAGTGACCCCTATTGGCCAGGTGACGTCACAATTCAAAATGGCCGCCAATTAACTATTTCTCACTCTGCATCACATAAGATATGAAATATTAGCTCCTTTGGCACATTTCAGACAATATTATTACTATTTATGTGTTGAAATACATTGGCGTCTTGTTATATACATGTAAGCACACTTTCAACACCTAAAAAAGGTGACTTAGTTGAATATAATTTCAACATGATGTATCTTCAATTTTTCTTTATTGTAATTGTATGTTGGTAAATATGTATACAAATATTTACATGTATTAGCATATTTATACTTTGTAAGATATGTATATAGACTTTGGAACCACGGTCTTATCTGCTTTAGATATCGAGATTTTTATCGAAAACGTTTACATATGGCGGCCATATTTAAATCCTATATGGCGAACATATTACCTGGTGGATTCGCAGGTCATTAAAACACGAAAAAAGGTTTTGGAATCATGGTTCTATGTGCCTTAGAATCCGAGAGTTTCAGTACAAATTGTAACTTGTGACGGACATTTTGAATTTCAAAATGGCGGCCACAGTGGGGGATATTAATATCTGTTTTCAAATTGACACCTTTAAGCAATAGATGATTTGTGTCAAGTTTCATGGGGTTTTTTCTAAAACGTGAACGATTCTATTGATATTTAGGCTTTAGTCAATGGGCTATTATATATAGGGTGTTTGTGATTTGACGTGTATCTTTGATATTATTCCTTTAATATCAAATCCAGAGTAAACCGACAAACTGATGGCCATGCTGTGTGATGAAGTGATATCAAATCCAGAGTAAACCGACAAACTGATGACCATGCTGTGTGAAGGGGTGATATCAAATCTAGATTAAACCGACAAACATGCTGTATGATGGAGTGACATCAAATCCATAGTAAACCGACAAACTGATGACCATGCTGTGTGATGGGGTGATATCAAATCCAGCAGGACTTTCCTCCATCTTGGACTCAATATTCCCAGCTTTCTATGTTCCACCTTTAAGCGACCAGACACTGAAGAAGCCCTAGTTACACAGTTTTCCACATTTGCACCTAAAACAGAACATTGATGTTTGTGTTAACATTCAATTGAAATAATATATATTTTTTGCATTGAAGATGTTATATAAAAGGCACCCATGTGTCAACTAACATACTTGCACGTGTAGTCCAAAAAAAAAAGAAGAAAAAAAGTTTATTAAAATACTAAGTGAAGCAATATGGAATGTCTAAATTGATACATTGTTTAATTCAAAGCTATTAGTGATGTTACAATGAAGGATTATAATCGAAAATTTATAAGTTTGGTTCAACCAATATGATAATAGATCATAAACATCAATAATCAATTATGTGGGGAAATGTTAACGGTTAAATGTTCCTCCAGTACAGATGATGAAATTAAAGTAAATTTGCTGGGGTTGATGTATTGTTTCATGTGTACATAAAGAAAAATAAATGAAATACATGTAGTTATTAAACTAGCCCTGTATATAGTGTGTATGAAGTAGTATATAATCATGTAAATAAATATTCCAATGAAACTGTCAACAATCTTGTTCTGTTTTCTTTTGTACAATTTATTATTCATTATAAATAATGAAATCTGCATGTTGCCAAGTTGGCCTACTTGTATTATTACTAATATACCAGGCAACTATTCTCAGATGTCACCCACCCAAATGTTAATTTTAACAAATTGGCTAAAAAAATTTAAAAATAATGATAATAATTAAAAAAAACAAAAACAACCCCAACCTGTCTTTTTATGGTGGAATTACAATTACCCAAAATAAAATAATCAACAGAAAGCATTTCCAGTTTTTGAGCGATTGTGGTAGCCTACATGTGCAAATGCTTATACGACAATAGGTAACCATTGAAAATGTCTAGACGGGGATATTTTCTCTCAAAATGTGACCCTGTATTGGCTATAAATTAATTTAGAACGGAAAAATAAACATTGTTTGACAATATATACCACCTCTATAATTAAGTTCTATTCCAAATTTGTCTTACCAACTTTTAAGATCGGTGAGTAGTGTTTCGCCATCTGGGTTATTTCCGTTTACCACTTCAATACAGACATTTGACTCGCCGGATCATCATTGTTGTATTCCGGCTCAAACTGGTAGGAAGATACCCCTAAACGGGGGGGGGGGGGGGGGGGGGGGGGGAGGGTCGAGGTGTCTGGCGAAGACCGACACCGCGAGCGCCGCAGGCGCGAAACCCGTGGCGTGGGGCCTGGGGGGTCCTCCCCACGAAAACTTTGAAATATTGACCCCAGGATTAACAGGAATGTAAAAAATTGGGATATGAAAACAAATTTCGCCTTGAGTAGGGGGGGGGGGGGGGGGGGGGGGAGGCACGCGCCTGCCCAACGGATTTTATCCTTCTTCGTCACCAATCGAGGTACCATTAGAGTAGATTGACAAATGTGATAAAACCAAAATATCCAAACTAGCGTCCGTTAAGAATCAGCTGTTTTTAGAAAAATTATTCTCTGCTATCGGCAAGTTGACCTACTAACAGAATGAGTTGAATCCGCCGCATGCTACGTCACATTTCTGATGCGGGTCAAATCGACTGAGCAGTGGATTTTTCTCCCAGAGAGTTTTACGAAAAGTCACTTTATTAATAATTGGGATGGTATTTTTGTTTTTCATTTTTAATATTGTAATGTTTATGTATTGTTTTTATATACTGTTATTAATAATGTACCATAAACCTTGACCTTTAAAATGTGATAGTTTCTGATAGTTTTATAAAAATGTTATTGTTATATTTTTCTTGTTATTCTGTCAACTAAACGTGAACTGGTCCAAATGGAGGTAACAGTTAGATGATTAACGATTCACTCGTTCATTTCTACAATGTATTGTATTGTTCGACCAAATGGAAGAACTGTTACGTGTAGTTACAAGTCTGAGGTAATACGACAACAGATGTGCTGCACCGAAGTGCACTAAAATGCACATGATACTGTGAAAATTAAAGAAGGAAGGAAATGTTTTATTTAACGACACACTCAACACATTTTATTTACGGTTATATGGCGTCAGACATATGGTTATGGACCACACAGATATTGAGAGAGGAAACCCGCTGTCGCCACTTCATGGGCTACTCTTTTCGATTAGCAGCAAGGGGTCTTTTATATGCACCATCCCACAGACAGGATAGTACATACCACGGGCTTTGTTACACCAGTTGTGGTGCACTGGCTGGAACGAGAAATAGCCCAATGGGTCCACCGACGGGAATCGATCTCATATCGACCGCGCATCAAGCGAACGCTTTACCACTGGGCTACATCCCGCCCCCTGTGAAAATGAAAGTTTCAATAAAACGTCCATGACTATGCAGTGGCGTGCGACATTAGCAAAACATCTTCAATAATATATACCTCTACATATTGCAATTCTTAATCGTGTTAATCCTGCAGTGGCGTGCGACATTAGCAAAACATCTTCAATAATATATACCTCTACATATTGCAATTCTTAATCGTGTTAATCCTGCAGTGGCGTGCGACATTAGCAAAACATCTTCAATGATATATACCTCTACATATTGCAATTCTTAATCGTGTTAATCCTGCAGTGGCGTGCGACATTAGCAAAACATCTTCAATAATATATACCTCTACATGTTGCAATTCTTAATCGTGTTAATCCTGCAGTGGCGTGCGACATTAGCAAAACATCTTCAATAATATATACCTCTACATGTTGCAATTCTTAATCGTGTTAATCCTGCAGTGGCGTGCGACATTAGCAAAACATCTTCAATAATATATACCTCTACATATTGCAATTCTTAATCGTGTTAATCCTGCAGTGGCGTGCGACATTAGCAAAACATCTTCAATAATATATACCTCTACATGTTGCAATTCTTAATCGTGTTAATCCTGCAGTGGCGTACAAAACCGGCAAAACATCTTCAATAATATATACCTCTACATACTGCAATTCTTAATTGCGTTAATCAATGCCGAGTCTACAATATATTATCTATTTTCAAGTACGTTCTCGTGAATTAATTGATTGCACATCCAGAAGGGTAGCCCATGGAGAGCCGGCAGCGGGTTTCCTCTCTAATTGTATCTGTAGTCCTTAACCATATGTCCGACGACATAATGTGTTGTGGATCGTTAAATAAAACATTTCTTTCTTTCTTTGTACATTTTCTTCTTGAAGACTATCTAAAACGCAACGATAATAAAGCGAGAAGTTGGTAATGCACAATATATGTTTGTTTTCCTCAATAATATATTTCTCTATATTTCATTACTTTTATAGTAATATTTTTAATTATATAATTGTATACCTTGCCCCATAATATGTCAGGTTAGACCAAAAAATTGCGATCCTAGGTGGCATGAATGCTGAGATATTAGTACTAATATGTTGTTGTATGGCCGCCATCTTGAAAATCTAATTTAACCACCATAAATTTTTAATTTGTCACAAGTTGTTCAAAAATTATTAAAGGTTGAAAAATATGACAATGGGCAACTTGTGGACGAAATTTGATGATTTTATGTCGAATGACCGCATCAGTTTACTGGGCTGTTTGAAAAACATTCCAAATACAGTCGTCATTTTTTTTTTTAATATCACAAAATATATTTCTCATATTTTTAAAAACGCACGTGCGTCTGAGAAGTAACAATATGGAGTCGAGTTTTAGTCTATTTTTAGAGGGTATTTCACCATTTCAAAGTCACAGACTCATGTTTCACTTAATTGTAACTTTATCCAGATGTGTTACAGTTTAGTAGATTAACTAAACGGTGTTAATTTTCACGAGTTGAAACTAGGGTGTGTCCCTTTAATTAAAAGAGCACGTGTCAGACACAGTTTGTAAGCATTCAGTTCGTGGGCTGAAACCAATAATACAAAAGAAAGACTGAAGTTAGTTTATTGTTGATTCTATTTTTGAATAACATGTAACACTGCAATGCAATTCATGTGTGCTACAGCTGACATCGTAATCATTTCTATACACGGTGTTCGCTGCTGTTGGCAATTCGCAATACTGTCATTACAAAAGTCTAAGGTATCTCTGACGTTCCGAAATATACGCATCGAAAGCTAGAGTAGAAGGATTATTGCTTGACACAAAGGCAACATTGACCATTTGAAAGCTGATGTCATCACGTTTTATCATATAGCTTTGTATGAAGGTGAACGTCGTTCTGAATCTCTATGTATAGATCAAGGTATGAAACAGATTTTATACTTTTTGCAATCTGATTAAAATTAGCTCTACTAGTCTACCAGTAGATCTAACAGCATTGTGTGGACTCCCATGTCCAGGTGACATTTCATCTATAAATAATAATTTAAATATCGACCAATCACACTTCAACTTTTATAGCGTTATTTGGGAGCATACAAATTCTAAATATATCGGGCGATTTATGCAATAGGTGAACTTGTTTGGTCTATTTCAATAGTAAAAAACGGGTGGGGGAGAGCAGTAATAAACTCTGGATTGTATACTAGTATAAATAGATTTTATGGCTTTACCATAACGTTCTGTTTTTTCGTCTTGAATCCGGCATATTTCGTAATTCACCCGAATCACTTCGTATACCCTCGGCATAATTCCGAATGTTTTCAAATTCTTTTCAAATCACTGGCATGATTTTGCAAGTAAGGTTTTGATTGGTCGAATGAGAGGTCAGAACATGAGCTCCAGCGGGGTGCTGTTAGATCCACAGGTAATAGCAATTAAGTAGTGGAGCTAATTTTTATTAGATTGTACTTTTTGTAGTTTCCTTTATTTCTAACTCTGGTGGGTAAATCGACAAAAGGTAATCTGTGATATTGTTTTTTTAATCTTTTTTTTTTCTTTATCCCACTGCCCCTTTCCTTTCTCTCCTTTAACTTCTATCTTATTTCTTCCCGATCTGGCAACTCCTCCCATCTTTCAACTTCTTTCGCTGCCCACCTCCACATCCCAGTCCTTGTCTCGCTACAACCGCGACATGTGCTTATCTCTTGTGGCTATCCGACCGGCCTCGGTGGCGTCGTGGCAGGCCATCGGTCTACAGGCTGGTAGGTACTGGGTTCGGATCCCAGTCGAGGCATGGGATTTTTAATCCAGATACCGACTCCAAACCATGAGTGAGTGCTCCGCAAGGCTCAATGGGTAGGTGTAAACCACTTGCACCGACCAGTGATCCATAACTGGTTCAACAAAGGCCATGGTTTGTGCTATCCTGCCTGTGGGAAGCGCAAATAAAAGATCCCTTGCTGCTAATCGGAAGAGTAGCCCATGCAGCGGCGACAGCGGGTTTCCTCTCAAAATCTGTGTGGTCCTTAACCATATGTCTGACGCCATATAACCGTAAATAAAATGTGTTGAGTGCGTCGTTAAATAAAACACTTCTTTCTTTCTTTCTTTCTTGTGGCTATCCGTGTCACACACCTGCCGTTTCCCATCACCTTTTTAGCTGTGCTCATATTATTATTGAATGATACAAGATCATCAATATATCGAAAAGTGAAATAAACCTTTTCGCCAAACTCTTTTGTTTGAATTTAGCCAGATTAGTTAGAAAATCTTATTCATATGCATAGTGAAACAAGTCGGCCAGTAATGGAGCAGTTTATGCCCTACTTCCAGTCTATATATCCTATCCCCAAATCTCACATATATGTTGTCAATGGCAAGTCCAGAATTTCAGATTTGTCTGTCTCAGTATACTTTTGTCTTGATTTACTTTCAGTTTTAACACATGGTCTCTGATGACCTCTGATGCATATTTGTTTGAGGAATGGAGTTTTTCCTTAAGTTTGTCTCGGGAGATCGCTGTGCAGAATATTGAAAAATATAATGATTTAACACCGGTGAACTTTGATTTGGATAGTGACTGAATAATTTCAAGTAAATCTTTGGAGTTCTTGGGAATCCACATGTGATTAATACCACTTGTCTCGTTTTGGCAACATATCAAAAGTCCATCCTTGACAGTGGTCAGGGTAATGGTTGGATTTTAAGACAAGGATCTGGTGGTGCATTTGCTGGACCCCGCAATACATATCTTCTTGAATGGATCCGTACGAAGGTTTGGAATCCAATACAGAAGAGAAACGGACACGTCTTCGGATTTTAAACTGAAGCCAAATATGCGTTGAACAAATTTATAGGATATTAAAAGAGCTTCCATTTCGTATCATGTTTATGTCCCGAGTGAAATAATTGCCAATTGTCACGAGCTTTAGCGAGTGACAATGAACATTATTTCACGATAATCGATCTTCATTTATATCACTCATATACAGAATTTCACATACGTTGTTTTCGCTTCCTATTTGTTGCACGAGTTTATTTTGCGCAAGAATATATACCACGAGACCGCGTAGCGGTCGAGTGGTATGTTCTTTCGCAAAATAAACAAGTGCAATAAATAGGAAGCGAAAACAACGTATGTGAACTTCAGTATTTATTACATACCTTCTTTTATGTTTTACAAAAACGGTTTTTAATTTAACGTCATAACAACACTTTGTTAAATCTATGATCAAAACTCCTTTCATGGATGTACTTAACGTTAAAGGGACACACCCTAGTTACGTTTATTTGTTAACCATTACGGCGTTGTTTTTCGCTATTAAACCCCATTTTTCACAAATAAAATTGCACTTTACTTACATTTTATTATTTAGAATACACATTTCCATTCACCCGAAGTGCTTTTTGGTAATCCTGATGTTTGTAAAACCACGAAATGCATTGTTTGCATTTTTTCACAAAACGTGTTGTCGAGAAAAAACCGTTAAGCAAGCGAGGTCCAATCTATTTTTAACGTCAGAGACGTTTATATATCACGTGACCGTTATCATTTTGGTTCGGTTTGTTTACTCGTGCACGGTTCGCGCAATCAACATCCGGTTTGTTGTTGTTCATTTGTGAGATTTTTCTTCACAGTTCGTGAACATTTTCAGTAACAATAAAGTTCAGACAAGTAAGTGTCTCAATACAAAACGTTACAAACCCTTAAAACCAATAATTTTGCTAAGTCTTACGATATCTGGAGAGGGGATACAACCAGGACAGAACAGTTGGAACATGTCCAGGAGAGGTGAAACGAACGTACCCCAAGTCTGTGAAATTTGTCGTGACGTAGGCATTGTTGTGCTTCTACCGGTGACATCAGAATACTAACTTTCAAAATTATTTCAAGCAATTGGGACATGGGGATTCCCATGGTATTTATCGATATAAAACCTGCTTTTTCATTCCATTTGGTAAAAACGTGATCTAAGTGTGTTACAGGTTTGTAGATTAACCAAATTATAATTTATTTTCGCTGGATGGAACTAGGGTGTGCGGCTTTAAGAATCATACTCTGGGCAGCCTTTTGTAATGTTTCAAATACGATGTGACGTCATTTGTAAATCATATATGACGTCAGGCGCTAACTGCAGTAAAAACAAAGAGGGGATTCCCCGTATAAAAGTTCGGTCCGGACTGCACATGTGCTAATACAAATTATTGTATTGCACGGATTTGATGTTTGTATTAGTGTAGTAAGATTGAACAGGTATGCAACAAATCTGTTTCGTTGACGTTCCTGTAAGGTTGTAGTGCGCCAATTGATGACGTCATCGTGTGACGTCAAAAGTGTAACGTCCCACTTGGCATTCTAGTGGGACGTATCACTTGGATATATGTACCAAGATATTTTTAACCGTATGGGTAATAATCGTGGTTTTGTCATATTTCTTCCTCAGACTACATACTGCCCAATTTCACAAAACATCGTCAAGCAAAATGTGCCCGTAAACTTAAATCTACGACTAAACCACAATTCTTATTACTATTATAGTACAACAAATATAGTTAGAAGAACACATATTGTATGATCCCCTTTGTCCTTAAAATTATCTATTTTCCGTAATGATGTAATTTCAAGTGTGAAATAGATGTCAAACACGTGTAAATGAATGTCCGGTATAACCGCTAGTTGCAGACGTTAACTTACGATGTCTAGTGAAATAGATGTCAAACACGTGTAAATGAATGTCCGGTATAACCGCTAGTTGCAGACGTTAACTTACGATGTCTAGTGAAATAGATGCCAAACACGTGTAAATGAATGTCCGGTATAACCGCTAGTTGCAGACGTTAACTTACGATGTCTAGTGAAATAGATGTCAAACACGTGTAAATGAATGTCCGGTATAACTGCTAGCTGCAGACGTTAACTTACGATGTCTAGTGAAATATATGTCAAACACGTGCGTGTAAATGAATGTCCGGTATAACTGCTAGCTGCAGACGTTAACTTACGATGTCTAGTGAAATAGATGTCAAACACGTGTAAATGAATGTCCGGTATAACTGCTAGCTGCAGACGTTAACTTACGATGTCTAGTGAAATAGATGTCAAACACGTGTAAATGAATGTCCGGTATAACTGCTAGCTGCAGACGTTAACTTACGATGTCTAGTGAAATAGATGTCAAACACGTGTAAATGAATGTCCGGTATAACTGCTAGCTGCAGACGTTAACTTACGATGTCTAGTGAAATAGATGTCAAACACGTGTAAATGAATGTCCGGTATAACTGCTAGCTGCAGACGTTAACTTACGATGTCTAGTGAAATAGATGTCAAACACGTGTAAATGAATGTCCGGTATAACCGCTAGTTGCAGACGTTAACTTACGATGTCTAGTGAAATATATGTCAAACACGTGTAAATGAATGTCCGGTATAACTGCTAGTTGCAGACGTAAACTTACGATGTCTAGTGAAATAGGCTCCTGGCCCGTGCTTATAAACCTTAAAGTCTAGACTTTAATAAAATCCAGACTTTAACGTCATGGCAACGCCATTCAAATAGCATTGCGTTAAAGACTGGATAGCTATGCGCTTAAGGTAATCTTACGGCTAAGATCGCTTCGTGGAACAGGACCCTGATATGTAGCTTTAGTAGAATGTTAATCAATTCGAAGTTCACTTAGGAGACAATTGATGCAGTAGTAATATGACAAACTGTACGTGTAGGGCAGCCAGACTCTATCACAGATGGTATTGGTAGAAAGGAAGGAAGGAAATGGTTAATTTAACGGCGCACTCAACACATTTTATTTACGGTTATATGGCGTTAGATATATGGTTAAGGACCACACATATATTGAGGGAGGAAACCCGCTGTCGCCAATTCATGGGCTACTCTATTCGGATCTTTTATATGCACCACCCCATAGATAGAAAGCGTAGCACATACCACGGCCTTTGGTGTACCAATCGTGGTGCACTGGCTGGATCTTGGTAGAAAGGGCTTCCTGGCTGTTTTATTTCGCAATTTATGCATTCGCTCAATGAAAATATCGCGTATTAACATGATCTTCTATTCTACAATTCATTCAACAGGTTCACTTTCACGTTTGGCCCATTTTAGCATCCATAATGATTTTAAAGTAAACGTGCCATTAAATCAGAACAGTTCTGTATTCATTATGTTTGTACATTTAATAGGAGCTAATTATTCACATGTGCAGTGTTTACTTTGGTCCATAGTATCAATTATAGAAAGTAGTATATGAAATTACTTGATTGTAAATTTTTGTGGTCAAGTTCTAAAAATATAACCTGTACATTTCACAAAAAATATAATAAATCTTATATTTTAAGACGTTGTGTATCTGCCAATTTAAAACCAGCTACCAATAGACATCTTTCTGAATTCCAAGAAAATGTCTCCAGAGAACATTGATTTAGTGTCGTCAACTATTGAATGTCGAACATTTGATCATTTTCAATACTTACTCTCAGTAGAAACCCGCTATACATTTATTCCATTACCAACATAACATTATTGCATACACTTTTAAAGACGATCACGATCTTTACTACACAAGTCGTTAGGCACTGCATGGTCGGGACGGGAAAAATCAATCAAAGAAGGTGTCCACCTAGGGATTCGATCCTTCAGACGAACGCTTTACAAACTGAGCTAGAATCCTCCCACCCTCATTTCGAAGAATTGCATTTCTCTTATTTTAAAGGTACAATCCCTAGTTTCCGCTCGTGAAAATTAACACTAAGTTTAGTTAATCTACAAACCTGTAACACATCTGGATAAAGCTACAGTCCCTAGTTTCCGCTCGTGAAAATTAACACTAAGTTTAGTTAATCTACAAACTTGTAACACATCTGGATAAAGGTACAATCCCTAGTTTCCGCTCGTGAAAATTAACACTAAGTTTAGTTAATCTACAAACCTGTAACACATCTGGATAAAGGTACAGTCCCTAGTTTCCGCTCGTGAAAATTAACACTAAGTTTAGTTAATCTACAAACCTGTAACACATCTGGATAAAGGTACAGTCCCTAGTTTCCGCTCGTGAAAATTAACACTAAGTTTAGTTAATCTACAAACCTGTAACACATCTGGATAAAGGTACAGTCCCTAGTTTCCGCTCGTGAAAATTAACACTAAGTTTAGTTAATCTACAAACCTGTAACACATCTGGATAAAGGTACAGTCCCTAGTTTCCGCTCGTGAAAATTAACACTAAGTTTAGTTAATCTACAAACCTGTAACACATCTGGATAAAGGTACAGTCCCTAGTTTCCGCTCGTGAAAATTAACACTAAGTTTAGTTAATCTACAAACCTGTAACACATCTGGATAAAGGTACAGTCCCTAGTTTCCGCTCGTGAAAATTAACACTAAGTGTAGTTAATCTACAAACCTGTAACACATCTGGATAAAGGTACAGTCCCTAGTTTCCGCTCGTGAAAATTAACACTAAGTTTAGTTAATCTACAAACCTGTAACACATCTGGATAAAGGTACAGTCCCTAGTTTCCGCTCGTGAAAATTAACACTAAGTTTAGTTAATCTACAAACCTGTAACACATCTGGATAAAGGTACAGTCCCTAGTTTCCGCTCGTGAAAAGTAACACTAAGTTTAGTTAATCTACAAACCTGTAACACATCTGGATAAAGCTACCACGGAGTGAAGTTAAAGTATTTAATGTTTAAACGAGGAAATATTGTCTTTAAAAAAAAGTAGAGCTTGTCTTGATAACCATTATTTCTCAGACGAACGTGCGTTTTTAGCATTATCAAAAATGCATTTCGGTTTATTATAAACATCTGTATGTAATATGCAAGTTTAATCGTAGAGATATTTTAATAGTCGGAAACACCTTACAATGCAGCAAACTCAGGAATGTCCCTTTAAATATATTGTCTTGTTTAGAATATCAGTGTCTGTATATTCAATGTGTTTCTGATCGTCTTAATATTTGTAAGAAGCCAAAACGGGATTTTGTCTTCAAATAACTTCGTACCAGCCGCGTGCGCAGGGGGGTGGGGGTTGGGGGGAGGGTGTCGAAACCCCCACCCCCCCTGGTCAAGGAGAATTTTTTTTTCATATCCCGATTTTTTACATTCCTGTGAATCCTGAGGAAATTTTTTCGAAACGGGCTTCGCACCTGCGGCGCTCACGGTGTCTGGCTTCGCCCCCTCGAACCCCCCCCCCCCTGCAAAATTTTCTGCGTACGTATGAAAACAAAGCATATTTTAGAAATTGAAATGAAATTTAACCTAGTACAAATATTAGAACGATCAGAAAGATGTCAAACATTTGGTAATTCAATACCTGTGTGGTCCTTAATCATATGTACGGCCCTGAAGTTTGAATGTGAATATTTGACTAATGTTAATTTCATCCGAGTTTAATGTTAATATGATTTATTTATTTATATTTTTTGGCGTTGAGTTACTTTTTCGGTTTTAAATGGGTTTTGTTTTGTTTTTTGTTTTTTTTGTTTCTTAGTTGTTTTATGGGATATGATCTTCATTAATTTATAGAGGGGCCGTATGAAACCCAGTAGTAAAGCGCTCGCCTGATGCGCGGTCGGTATGGGATCGATCCCCGTCGGTGGCCCATTGGGCTTTTTCTCGTTCCAGCCAGTGTACCACGACTAATATATCAAAGGCCGTGGTATGTGTTATCCTCTCTCTGGGATGGTGCATATAAAAGACCCCTTGCTACTAATGCGGGTTTCCTCTCAAAGACTATATGTCGAACTGACCAAATGTTTGACATCTAATAGCCTATAATTAATAAATCAATGTGCTCTAGTGGTGTCGTTAAACAACAATTTTTAACAAATCCATATTATTGTATCTGGTTCATTAACTATGTTTTCATATGTATATCTGATCCAAGCACAGAACACATGACGACGGTTACCATCTCTGAAAAAAAAAAGGCATTATATGAAATACATCTTCTAAGCACTTCCATTTATTTTGCAGGTATTGTAAACAGCTTGGCTACAAAAAATGTCTTATGAGTCTCGTGTGTATTGGTTTCGCCACTTCAATCTTGTGGATGTTTATCATGGGAAGTGGTTTCAACTTGAACCTGGAAATGCTGAAAAACACAATTCAAAGGAGTCCCATCGAACTTTCGATTAGAAAAGGAAATAATCATTCATCGGTTATTGCTAACAATACAGAGGGAGAGAGCACCACGCCTAAAGAGACGTCTGCTAGAAAACATAATACTTCTGCAAAAGTTGTAAAATTAATCTTATTAAAAAACAGCCCAACATGGGGTCTACATTCGATTGTAGTCAGACAACTTTCTTTATGTTCTGCTAAGTGCACACTCGTGAAGTCTGGCAATAACCTCAGCGCTTTTGATGCTATTATATTCAACGCAGTGGGTTATCCAGAAAACCTTCCACCTAGAAAGGTCCCAGGACAAGTGTGGATTTATTTCACACTAGAATCTCCATACCACAGCGATGACTATAAGTTTAACAGGCCGGAATGGAGAAACAAGTTCAACTGGACTATGACATATAGAGCAGATTCTAACATATGGTATCCGTATGGACGTATACGTAAAAGAGAAAAACCTACACAGTTAGATTTTCAAGGAGTAACGAAAACCAAAACCAAACTGGCAGCGTGGTTTGTCAGTCATTGCAGAACGCCAGGCGAACGTCATAAATACGTCCAGAAGATGAAGAAGACGATTTCAGTTGACATTTTCGGAGGTTGTGGAGATAAAAAATGTCCTTCCAATAATGGCACCTTCTGCGGCCAGATGCTTTCTCTGGACTATAAATTCTATTTGGCATTTGAAAACAGTCTGTGCTATGACTATTTGACAGAAAAGGTATTTCAATACATCACACAACAAATTGTCCTTGTGGTAAGAGGAGGTGCAAATTACAGTAACTTTTTACCTCCCAATTCGTTCATCAACACAGCAGATTTCAAGAGTCCCAAGCTCCTTGCTGAATATCTTCTCTACCTGGACAAAAACCACACGGCGTATGTGGAATATTTCAAGTGGAGAAATCATTACTATGTGGGTACAAATGAGTCGCCTGGTTGTCAACTTTGTAAAAAATTGTCAAATGCTACAGCCTATGCCAATGTCTATAAGGACATTTACTCTTGGTGGCATAAAGATACCTGCAAGCAACCACAGGATTTGAGTTCTTAAAACAAGATACATTCTAGGCCGAGTACTCCGCCGTTCGAGAGCTAGACGGACGTTTGGACGGTTATATAGAGAATAACTAGTTAATGATGTCGGATATCTGCTTTATCCTGTCAAGGTTTCTCATTCGGTCTGAACAGGATAAAGCAGATATCCGACGTCATTAACTAGTTATTATTTTTATCCCGCAGACCATACAAATTAAGGGGAAAAGCTATTATTTCTCTTATTTCATCCACATTGTACGATGACCTAGAGGTCAAAGGAGCGATTTTCTTATGTAGGCTTTGCGTGTGACGTCAAAAGTCATGTCAGAATATGACTTTGTTTTACCCGTCATCATATTCTGTCAGTGGTTGCAGGATAAATGGAGGATTCGTTACGAGTGTTTTTTAATATGGAATATATCAAGCAAGTCTATGTTAATCAGTATTTGTCGAGACTCTGCCGAGACAACTAATGATTAAATCACATTTTAATTAAATTTTTAGTAAATCACAGTACTAAAGTCTGTCATTGGTAAGTATGACGTCATCACGATTAGCACAAATTAGTTTGATGTCCCGCATTTTAACTAAATCTTTGACAACTTTAAGCTCGGGTATACAGGTCTTGTTGGCTTGTAAGCAAATGACCCATCCACAGCAACACATTATATAGACACCTTGCACATTTGCATACCATTATTAACCGGGTTAATACACTAAAATTATCACATTGGTTTATGACATGGATATTATGGGTAAGTTATAGGATAAAACATTTTAACACATTTCCGTGAATAAGCAGTAATTATATAAGTGTATCTTTTCATCCAGACTGTATTATTAAATATTAAGAGTCAGGTTTCGAAATGTACCTATATATGGACATTTGAAGATCTGGTGTTTAAACAGAGTTTAAATTCTGATACTTTTTACTTTTAATATAAGAATGTTTATGGATGAATATTTATATTTTTTGTGACGTTGTGTAATTTATTACCCATATGGGCTATGAGATGCGGGTGAATATATTTTCTATCTTTCTCTAATAAATTAATAAATTAATAAATAAATTAATTAATTAATATAAAACATTAATCACCGGCCTCGGTGGTATAGTGGTTAAGCCATGGGACATGAAGCTGGGCAGGTCCTGGGTTAGCCTCTTGGTATCCAGGGCCGTACCTTCGGGGGCGGGGTGGGGGGGGGGGCAGTTGCCCCGTTGAGAATTCAGAAGATAGCATACACATCTCAGGGTTTAATTTGTATAGTGTTTCATTTGTTTATAAAAACTAGTGCTCCCCCCTAGTATTTTGATCAGGGTACAGCCCTAGTATCCGCTCCCACGAATTTCAGAGCAAACGTTTACTACACCGGCATTTCTCTTAACTAACAACAAACCCCAGTATGCTGAACAGGAAGCCCAGATACCTGAATGAAGTGTGTGCCCAGGACTGCGTGCTTTAACCATAAATTGGATACAATAAACGAAAATAAGTATAAATGAATGTTCGTTTTGGATGTTGTTGTGTTGTGGGTTGTGGGTTTGTTGTTGTTGTTGTTGTTTTTGTTTGTTTTTTTGTTTTTTTTTGTGTTTTTTTATCTGACCAGCAGTGGTAAATTGCGGTAAATTGATATAATTTTGACCTCATCTTGTAATTGGTCATGATCCAAATAACTGACATCGATCCCCGTCGGTGGGCCCATTGGGCTATTTCTCGTTCCAGCCAGTGCACAACGACTACTATATCATAGGCGGTGGTATGTGCTATCCTGTCTCGGACAATATATGGTATGGTGCATAAAAGATCCCTTGCTATTAGTGGAAACAATGTAGCGGGTTTCTTCTCTGAAATTATATGTAAAAATTACCAAATGTTTGACATCCAATAGCCGACGATTAATAAATCAATGTGCTCTACTTGTGTCGTTAAACAAACTTCTTGATCCAAATATAAGTGCAATAACTCTGTCTCCAATGTGATCTAAAATGTGTAAGAGTTATTCCTCTTGAAGTAATTTAAGCGAAACTAATTTAAAAAAGAAAAATAAATTGTATAGGAGGATGGGACGGACTACAGCAGACCATTTTGTCTACATTTTCCTGAACACCTATGCGACACCCCTCCCCCCGCCTACGCCCCTGATATACTGACTGCGTATTTTATTAACTTAATCCCACCCCATCCCGTTTGTTGCAAACGACGGTGAATTGACATTGTCACTGAATTACAAGCCTACTTCATTCTTGACCTGTTATTTTCTTATTTCATTACACAATAGATAATAAAGGGAGATTTCTGAGTTTTCTGCAAGTTTTCGATTAACACACTTTTTGACGACTGTAATTACATAAAATAAAATACATAACACACTAGTGGCTGTATATTAAACGTGTTTCTGATCGTTCTAATATTTGTACTAGGTTAAATTTCATTTTATTTCCTAAAAAAAAATTTTTTTGTACGTACCAAATTATTTGAAGACAAAATTCAGCCTGGGCTTCTTACAAATATTAACACGACCAGAAACACAATGAATATACAGACACTGATATTCTAAACAAGAAAATATATTTAATATGTAAGTTTAAACGTAAAAATATTTGATTAGTCGGAAACATCTTACAATGCAGCAAACTCGAGAATGTCCCTTTAACAATTATTGTTTCGACAAACGACATGTTCTGGGGTTATGGTGTGTCTGTAGTGTCATAAATGTAATACAAACCAGGGCCCGATTTCACAAAACATCGTAACCCTAATTTTACACGTAAACGTAAATCTACGACTAAACCACAATTCTTATTACTATCATACTGAGATAGTACAACAAATATAGTTAGAAATACATATTTTTCATTTTCTTTTGTTCTTAAAATGCTCCATTTTGTGCTATCCTGTCTGTGGGATGGTGCATATAAAAGACCCCTTGCTACCTATGTCAAAATAGCCGATGATTAAACAAATCAATGTACTCTAATCGTGTCGTTAAACAAAAGAACCTTTATTGTGCTGGGTGTCGTTAAACATTCATTCATTCATCTTTTTTTTTTATTCCGTTAGTTCCACCATCCACCACCACCACCACCACCATCATACACCACCATCCACCACCACCACCACCATCCACCACCATCACCACCACCACCACCATCCACTACCACCACTACCACCACCACCATCATCACCACCATCCCCACCACCACCACCACCACCATCATCCACCACCATCCACCACCACCTTCCACCACCATCCACCACCACCATCCACCACCACCACCACCATCACCATCCACCACCACCATCCACCACCACCACCATCACCACCATCACCACCATCCACCACCACCATCCACCACCACCACCACCACCACCACCTTAAAACGTTCTTCATGGATCCGGGTGGCAGGACGTAACCCAGTGGTAAAGCGCTTGCTTGATGCGCGGACGGTCTGTGATGGATCCCCGTCGGTGGACTCATTGGGCAATTTTTCGCTCCATCCAGTGCACCACGACTGGTATATCAAACGCCGTGGTATGTGCTATGTCTATGGGATGATGCATATAAAAGATCCCTTGCTGCAAATCGAAAAGAGTAGCCCATGAAGTGGCGACAGCGGGTTTCCTCCCTCGATATATGTGTGGTCTTTAACCATATGTCCGACGCCATATTATCTTAAATAAAATGTGTTGAGTCCGTCGTTAAATAAATCATGTCTTTCCTTCATTCGTTTTCTTCTTTTTTTTTAAATTCCGTTAGTTCTCCCATCAACCACCACCACCCCATTAAAAAAAGTTCTTCATGGTTCCGCCCCTGTCGCACCGCCCGTCAAATATGATCTTTTGTGGAACAGCCCTTAGATTCGTGTTGACGATCGTGTCGGGACCAGTCATATCAGTGAGTGTCGTCTGTTGACGTAGATAAAATCACACTGCGCAAACTTTTGAGTCTTCAGTCAGGCGTGATAATACGCGTAGCCTTCATGTACCCGATTTGAACAGTCCGTGAGAGAGAGAGAGAGAGAGAAGAAAAAAATCCTTTGTTGTCAGTTATTTGCTAGACCTGTAGGCTACATATGTTCCAAATGTCCGTGTTACGGGTTTGATCACTTATTAAGAATTGGCCTTTCGACGCTTTACTTCAAACAGTGAAGACTAGCACCATCGGAAATATGTGGATCGATGTTCCCAAGTAAGTATGTTTGTTTATTTCTTTGTTTGTTCACCTCGCTGACTACCTGGCTGTCAGTGCTCCCTGACAGTGTGTGCGATCCCGCCTTCTCCATACCCCTCCCTCCACTCCCTTTTTCTGTCAGGGACGAATATATATATATATATATATATATATATATATATATATATATATATATATATATAATATATATATAGACACAGTGTGTGTAGCGGCGGCGGCGGTTCCATCTGCGTCGTCGCCCCCTCCATTTACTCAGCGGAAGGAGACCAGCTCGCCACAGGCGGACAAGTCGACGGACACGACCAGCGGGACACTGGATACTGCCATGTACCAGTCACCAACGCTACGGCCCACTTCTACTCCCAAGGCGACTCCGGTGAAGCGGTTAACTTTACCTACCGCGCTCGGCAGTGGATACAGTTGTTCCCGCGGCTGCTAAGCGGAAAGCCGTCACACCACCAGACGACCAGCCTGCCAAGTCGAAGCCGCCTGCTCCAACAATCCCCCCGCCTGCTGCAGAGGAGGACGTAGACCCGTGGGAGTTGGCCTTGGGGAAACTCAAGAGGCAATTTCGGGACTACGTCCAAGGGGATACAACAGACACGAAGAAGTTGAGAGGCCGGTACAGCAACCAGAAGTGGAAGCCACTGCCGGATGGGACTCACTACGAGCTGCATACCCTGAAGTTCAACGACGCGACGGGACTTATCGTGACACACCGACGAAAGCAGATCTTCAGACAAGCGATTCTTCTACACCAGATGGAAAACCCAACTATCCACCGACTCGTCAAGTCGTGTATAGCTTTAACGGTTGACTTTCATCTCCCTCCTCCTATTTGTCTGTATGTCCGTCTGTCTGTCCCAGATACACTTTTCAGGATGTTTGTTTTTTCCACCATGCTTTGAGATATTGAGCTGAAATGTCGTGTATAGCTTTAACGTTGGACTTTCATGGCGATTTACCCATTTGTGACATAGTCATGGCCCTTGAACTTCGGAGATATGAAAACTCGCTTTCCGAACTATTTTTTTATTCATTTATTCATTTTATTTATTTTTATTTTTATTATTATTTTTTTTTTTATTATTATTATTTTTTTTTTGTAAAGCCTGAAGATATTGAGATGCATTTTGTATATAGATTTATTTAACGATCTTTGCGATATACCCATTTTTGACAGAGTTGTGGCTCCTAGGAGATAGGAGAATTTGTTGGGCTCGGTAGAGGACATGTATTGCTTTAACAAGGTTCTCATAGTGTTTGTTCTGAAATGGTTTGATAGTATTAAAAATAGGTAAGGAACCTTTGTGTAATGGCGTCTGAGCACATTTTACACACGTTTACAGGCCCGTGTACAGGGAAGTTTGCAGGGGTGGGTTGGGGTGGAGGATCAAGACCGTGGTGAGGGAAGTTTATAAGGGGACCCTCCAAACCCTCCCCTGCACATGTACATGGTTTATTATTATTTAATCAATAATAATCGATCACTTCTGACTGTATCTAAAGAACAAGACCAACACAGAACAGCGTGCGATCGTTTAATCCATATTAAGATAAATGTCACCTTGGTTAATGTCACGGAGTTTCCAACACCGTTACCAGCAAGTGCTCCATCACTCAATTCACCGGCAAACAAATAGCAGAAACCCGCAACGGGGTTTAACAATACTTCTCCAAATATTCACACCCATACATATAGATCTCCCTGTATCGGGTAGCTTTCTTCCCGAGTGACTAGCTGGCTCTAGGGGTACACACACACACACTCACACACAACACAACACACAGAGAGAGAGAGAGAGAGAGAGAGAGAGAGAGAGAGAGGAGAGAGAGAGAGAGAGAGAGAGAGAGAGAGAGAGAGAGGTGTTATTACCAGAGTGTTTTTTGGTATCATCAATATCATGTATTAGGAATAAAAATTGTATTATTCGAGCATCGGGCGAGTATAATACATTATTTTTATTCCTAATATATGCTATTGACGATACCGAAACACACGAGGGTAATAATCTCTTTATCATATAATCTCAAGCTTAATACAACGTGTGTTTGTAAACTGTACACGCAACTTTAATTCAAGGCCGCCATTACTAGGTATTCAAATGACGTAAGAATATATATATATATATATATATATATAATATATATATATATATATATATATATATATATATATATGAAGCCGATTCATGCTGATTTTGACTACAATTCGGGAGCAACCGTGTCAGGGTAGGATCGGGGCTACCCGTGGACCATTCGGTCCAAAAATCGTGTATATATGTGACTGGGGCTTTAGGCCTAATAAAGCACAGCCATAACAGTTGTTCTCTAATGTAGGTGACACTCATAACAAATGAACCACTGGTATTTGCCCGGTATAATACTTATTAATAAGAAAACAAACAACAAGCATTAGTAAAATGGCAATAATAAGTAACTATTTAACTGAAACAAAAAACATTGAAATTAAAATTAAAATCAAAGCGTATCACCGGTCATTTACAATGTGGCTATGGGTCACGGAAACGGTACTCGTTGTGATCAAGTGACAGTATTAAAATTATTAGTGCAAAATAAGCGATTTATGGGTACGTTTCATTGAGCAAATTAAATTTTAATTTAAAGGGACATTCCTGAGTTTGCTGCAATTTTTAAGATGTTATCGACTAAAACACTTTTTAACGATTGTAATTGCATATCAAACATATTTTTCTGCATAAAATATTAGTAGCTGTATATTACTTGTTCCTGACCGTTCTAATATTTGTACTAGGTTAAAAGAGCTGGGCAAAAGAGCTGGACAACAGGGGTTATCCTTTTCAGTGTATGTTGCCCCCAGGCAGGCAAAGGTGCATTAAAACAAAATCCATGGAACTATTGATATTAATAAAAGTGCTATAGCAACTAACGTTATGTAAAAACATGTAGCGAAATAACTGTGATCTGTGGCCAGACTAGCCCGAGTACTCTGACTGTAAGAGAGCTAGACGGACATTTGGACATATACATAATAATATATCAAAATGTCCGTCTAGCTCTCTTACAGTCAGAGTACTCGGGCTATGATAAGACATAACATAATTATTACACTGTATCGCCCTATCCCCGACGATGGGCCCATTGGACTCTTTGTTTTCGTTCCAGCCAGTGCATGAAGTTTTGTACTGGGATGTATGCGGCCATTGGAACGCTGGAACGCTTCTCGTTTCGACAGCCTGCACCACCAGGTTGGATTCTTTTTTAGCGAGATTCCTTGCCTCCACGTCATTTCTCCGTCTGACTGTCGACTTGGTTGTTTTCGTGACTCGTATGACGGCCATTCTGCAGAACGCCACGGTTGTTCGCGTTTAGTCTCTACATGTCCGAGCCTGTCCTAGCAGCACTGGAAGATTGACCGCCCCACTCTAAGAAGAAATAGGAAGCGGGGTCGGCCCCTACTACTCTTTTTCTAGACTTTACCTTGCTTTATAGTGATACCATCTCGTATCCTCCGGAGTCGGGCCCGTCCGCACCACTATACCAAACCATGACGACTGGACTATACCCTAGTCTGATACTCTCTCTCGTTCAGACGGATCCGGCTTCTCAAGATCTGTATTTCAGCACAGCACTACACCTTCAACGTCTATCGACTGTCAATCTAGGGGTTTTCTTGACGGGATGCAGCCCATCTCGGCCCTTTAAGCTGTGCACCCAAACGGCCGTAACGAGGCCACTCGCGTGGACATATCGATCGGACTTTAAACTTTTAGATCTGCGTTCAAAATTTTATGTCAAAATTACTTCTTTATTTTTAAATATTATTAAATAGTCCGATCCTCTCTTCTTTCTCTTATTTAATTTTGGACTGTCCTTCTAAAATGCTCCAAATTATATAAATATTCGGCCAAGCAGTCAATTCTTTTTTATTTTTGGCTTGTAACCTTTTTATTTTTTTATTTATTCTATTAACTTTTTTACTAATTGATATTTTCAAAATTCTGCCCATTTTCACCACAGACCCCCCCCCCCCACCCCCCTCCATCCCGAGTCAGGCCACCGATCTTATCGGAGGTCGGACTCGGGATGGGCGTGTTCGAAACCCTAGTGGTATATGGGCACGTTAAACTAGTTATCATCATCACCAGCCAGTGCACCACGACTGGTATATCAAAGACCGTGGCATCAATGAATGAATGAATGAATGTTTAATGACACCCCAGCACGAAAAATACTTCGGCTACTGGATATCAAACTATGGAAAATTCAAAACATGAAAGACCGTGGTATGTTCTGCCCTAGCTGTGAGATGGTGTGTATGAAATATCTCTTGCTACTAATAGAAACATGCAGCGGGTCAGGACCCATATTCACAAAATATCGTAAGCCTAGTTTTACACGTAAACGTAAATCTACGACTGAAGAGCTATTCACAAAACAACGAAAACGTAAGTTACGTTTAAAGTTGGACGTAAATATAAGAGTGCCTCAGGTTGCAACTAACGCTGCACGTAAGTTGTGTACATATACTCTTCAAAAGAAGAAACGCAAAACCACATTGTCGTAACATTTGGAGAATTGATTTAATTATTGAATGATGAGTCCGATAATTACCAAATGTTGCAGGATTGTTCACAATTCACTCTAGTCCATTGTGAGTAAGTGATAGGACACACCACCAAGGTCAAGGTCATCTGGAGTCAATACCGGGTGTGGCCTCCGCGTGTGTTGACAACTGCCTGGCACCGCCTGCCCATTGAAGCAACCAGAGTACGGATGACGTCCCGGGGGATGGTGGCCCACTCGGCCTGCAAGGCTGCTGCCAGCTCGGGCAGGGTCTGGGGCTGTGGTTGTCGCTGTCGGAGGCGTCGGTCCAACTCGTCCCATAGATGCTCAATTGGGTTCAAATCCGGTGATATCGATGGCCAAGGAAGGACATTAATGTTGTTGTTCTGTAGGAAAGCCGTTGTGAGACGTGCTGTGTGAGGCCTGGCGTTGTCATGTTGGAACACTGCGTTGGCGTTGGCCATAACTGGAACGATGTGTGGCCGGAAGTTCTGGTCAATGTAGCCCTGTGCATTCAGGTTGCCCTGCACGTGGACCAGGTCAGTTCTGCCAGTGTGTGAGATGGCTGCCCACACCATGACACTACCCCCGCCGAATCTGTCCACTTCCTGCACGCAGTTTGCCGCATAACGTTCACCACGACGCCTATACACGCGACATCTTCCATCATGACGTCGGAGCAGAAATCGGGACTCGTCACTGAACCACACCTGTCTCCATCGCAGTTGAGGCCATTGTCGATGAATCTGGCACCACTGCAGTCGGAGTCGACGGTGTTGTGGTGTTAAGATGACACCTCGAATTGGACGTCTAGCACGAATTCCTACCTCACGTAGGCGGTTCCGTACGGTCTGGTCGGATATCCTGCGCAAACCTGGTATTGCTGCGGCTGTGGAGGTGGCAGTAGTCAATCGTTCCCGAAGGTGGCGTACCCGGATGTAGCGGTCCTGCCCGGGGGTAGTGACCCGTGGTCGACCGGATCTAGGGAGGTCACGTGTTGATCCATGTTGCTGGTAACGGTCCCACAGTCTGGAGATGGTGCTTGGGGACACATGGAATGCCATGGCAACGGCCGTTCTGGATTCGCCTGCGTCTAGTCGGCCGATGGCATTGTTTCTCTGCGGTTCACTGAGACGTGGCATGTCCTGGATTGTCAACTGTCGGCCAGATACAGAGGCCAGGCAAGCGAACACCCTGCACTTTTATACTGTCGGTGTTCATGTTGCACGTGCAGACAACGCACGTGCAGTGGTGACATGGTTTGCACGTGGCTGCGTTTTTGCGAATATTCACATTTTGGAACTTTATTGTACAGTAGCTGCGTTTTATCGAATGTAACCGTGGGAATGTGTTTGGGACATGCAATGACCTTATATTCACAAAGCATGAACCGGTAGGAGTTATAACCCGGAGTTATAACCCATTTGTACCCTTTTGCGTTTCTTTTTTTGAAGAGTAATATAATAAATCAAGCACGATCGCCGTTATTTACTATTATTTACGGAAACTAGCAGTATTTCCAATAAATGAAGCAATTTGCGATGGCGAACGCCCACGGATTGAACATATTTTTGTTCGTGATCGAACGGATGTTTTTGACTCGGCCAATTTCTCCTGAGTTATCTTTTCCTTTTTAAGAAATGTCCTCAAGTTCGTACCAAAACGCGGATCCCCACCAATACCAAAATGCCATGGTTCACTGTTCGCAATGTTATTGTTAGCAGACGACAAACAATGATGAGTATTGCGCATTTGTTATTTACCCGGTAGCCATCGTTTCTAATGTGTTTTTATTAATTACTCCAGTGAGAATGTTAAATCGTAGATTTACGTCCAACTAAGTTACGTTTACATTTACGACCATCTTTGAGAATAAGGTGCTTCTTGCACGTAAACGTAAATCTACGGCAGACGTAAGTGCTGGTCGTAGACGTACATTTACACCTTTTTGTGAATATGGGTCCTGCTCTCTACGACTATGTCAGAATCACAATGTATCCAACAGTCGATGATTAATCAATCAGTGTGTTATAGTGATGTCGTTAAATCAAACAAACTCTTCTGTAGCGGCTCAGCCACCCTCCTCTCACAGTTGTGGAACAGCCCTTACGTTCATGTTGACAGAACGTGTCAGAACGTAACTTATATATTCTCATCTTTTATCTACTGACCCGAATTGAGCGTCTTTATATACAAAGCAGGGTCACAGTCAACTGTAGCATGACGGGGTGGGTTTTTCTTTTTTTTTTCTTTCTTCCTTCTTTAGAAAACTAAAGGTGGGCTTAGGTCACCCCTACTCCATCAGTGTATTGGGTCCATTGGGCTATTTCTCGTTCCAGTCAGGGCACCACGACTGGCTTAAGCGTACGAGACAGGTGGACGGGGAGTGGGGGCACTGTATCCTAGATCTGGAGCAAAACCTCAAATTCGGGCGAACATTATACAGATATTCGGACAAAATGTGCTAACCTGATACCTTTTTACCATATATTTCCATCATTCTACCCTCAATATTAGTTGTAATCCATGTTAAAAAAAGAAAAGAAAAAGATCCCTTTCTACTAATGAAAATAAATGCACGGTCTCGTACAGTTCGTTATCCTGTACAGGCTGTCAGAAACGACATACATTTGTCGACATTGTTTGTCATCTAATAGCGAAAAAAAGAAGACGAAATAGGTGAAATTGGATGTAAACTTCATACCTGCCATACGTTTCGCTAACGATCGCGAACTATTTGATTGGTTTCCGACGTGGCCCTTTGGTTTAACGTGAAGCGCATAAACCAGTCTAGCGGACGTTTTTCTGCTCGGTCTGGCTGAACGCAACCCTGGATTGTGAGATATGGGTGGCAGTAGTTACAGGACTTATTTAAAAGAAAGATGGCGGCCTATTTTGATTATTTACTCAATTTGATCACATATACTGAAACACCCTACACAATACCGCCAACCCATTTCTCCTAGAGATCACATTACCATCACCACTGAGTTTCCAGCAACAGGTTGTTACGACCAGAATTACCTATCAGACATTTCATCCGCTTTATTATGATTTATTTTCACTGTAGGAACATTTCCACAACCAAATCATACAAATAAACGGGGCGGGAAGTAGCTCAGTGGTACAGCGTGATCGATCTAGGATCGCTTCTCGTCGGTGGACCCATTGGGCTATTTCTCGTTCTAGCCAGTGCTCCACAACTGATGTAACAAAGGCCGTGGTATGTACTTTCCTGTCTGTGGGATGGTGCATATAAAAGATCCCTTGCTGCTAATCGAAAAGAGTAGCCCATGAAGTGGCGACAGCGGGTTTCTTCTCTCAATGTCTGTGTGTGATCCTCAACCATATGTCCGACTCCATATAACCGTAAATAAAATGTGTTGAGTGCGTCGTTAAATAAAACATTTCCTTCCTTCACACAAATAAACATTAATTTGTAACTTACGTTTCGTTCTGTATCTCGTACAGTTCGTTATCTCGGAAACGACAGGCTCTCGGAAACGGCATACATTTGTCGACATTGTATGTGCTTCTTGTTCTTTAGAATTTTGTACCATCTGTGACATGTTTCCTAATTCACAGGTTGCAATAAGTTAGTCATCGGACGGTCTTTGTTCGCCATGGTTCCCGTAATTTAGTGGTAAAGCGCTCGTCTGATGCGCTGTCGATCTGGGATCGATCCCCGTTGGTGGCCCATTGGGCTATTCTCGTTCCAGCCAGTGCACCACGAATGGTATATCAAAGGCCGTGGTATGTGGTATACTTTCTGTGGGATGGTGCATACAAAATACCCTTGCTACTAATTGAAAAATGGAGCGGGGTTTCCGCTTTAAAGGGACATTCCTGAGTTTGCTGCACTTTTTAACAAATACGTTTTAACGATTGTAATTGCATATCAAATACATTTTCCTGTATAAAATATTAGTGGCTGTATATTAAACGTGTTTCTGATCGTTCTAATATTTGTACTAGGTTAAATTTCATTTTATTTAAAAAAAATAGCTTTTTTTCGTACGTACGAAATTATTCAGTTTGGGCTTCTTACAAATATTAAGAGGACCAGAAACACACTGAATATACAGACACTGATATTCTAAACAAGAAAATATTTTTAATATGTAAGTTTAATCGTAGAAAATATTTCATTAGTCGGAAACCTCTATCAATGCATCAAACTCAGGAATGTCCGTTTAAGACTATATGTCAAAATTACCAAATGTTTGACACCCAATAGCCTATGATTAATAAATCGACGTGCTCTGGTGGTGTCGTTTAACAAAACAAACCTTAACTGTGTTCGTCATTTAAAGATTCCAAATACGATACTGTACAACTTCCAGCATTATCACCCTGAGTATTGTGGTAAAATATCCAATCGTCCCCCCCCCCCCCCCCCCACACACACACATTTTGGTTAGGACTAGAGTTATATATACATATATGTAGGGTTACTTTTAGGGTTAGGGTTACCTTTGGGTTAGAGTAGGCTAGGTTCCCTCTTTATACTTATATCAATATAATGGGGGTGGGTTAGGGTTACCTTTGGGTTAGAGTGGGCTAGGTTCCCTCTTTATACTTATATCAATATAATGGGGGTGGGTTAGGGTTACCTTTGGGTTAGAGTGGGCTAGGTTCCCTCTTTATACTTATATCAATATAATGGGGGTGGGTTAGGGTTACCTTTGGGTTAGAGTGGGCTAGGTTCCCTCTTTATACTTATATCAATATAATGGGGGTGGGTTAGGGTTACCTTTGGGTTAGAGTGAGCTAGGTTCCCTCTTTATACTTATATCAATATAATGGGGGTGGGTTAGGGTTACCTTTGGGTTAGAGTGAGCTAGGTTCCCTCTTTATACTTATATCAATATAATGGGGGTGGTTTAGGGTTACCTTTGGGTTAGAGTGGGCTAGGTTCCCTCTTTATACTTATATCAATATAATGGAGGTGGGGGTGAGGAGGGTGACAGGCGGACGTCTTCCACAATTGGATATGAATATCTTCGGCTATTTTAATTCTTTTTTTTTTTCTCCAATATATCGTTCTAATAAATCGTGTTTCATGAACAAAATGGCAACAATAAAGTAATAAAAGTTGAATTTAAATTTGGACGAAAAATGGCATTGGAAATGCACTATAGTTTTTGGTCATTACCAGGTATCTATTTTTGTCCCAATATTAACTGCCGTTGCAAAATTTCTGAATTTCAACGTCTGTTATATCGACAGCTTCAAACATACATTGTCTGTGTCCTTTAAGCATCGATCTGGCGCTTAACCCCCCCCCCCCCCCCCCCAGCAACACGGTCAGAGATTGGTCATGAGAGATGGGGCGGAACCTAGCCCAGTGGTAAAGCGTTCGCTTGATGCGTGGTCGGTCTAGGATCGATCCCCGCCGGTGGGCTCATTGGACTATTTCTCGTTCCAGCTAGTGAACAAATATATAACTATATGAAAGGCCGTGGTATGAGATATCCTGTCTATGGGATGGTGCATATAAAAGATCCCTTGCTACTGATGGAAAAATGTAGCGACTCTCCTCTAAGACTCCTTCCAGACAGTGCACCACGACTGGTATGTCAAAGACCGTGGTATGTGTTATCCTGTCTATGGGATGGTGCATATAAAAGATCCCTTGCTGCATTAGAAACAAAACGAACTTTTAACTAACTTTAGGCCATGCGACAAAGTCAGAGATAGGCCAAGCCCAGACCACACCAGTGTTTGTCACTGTTTGACGCGGAAAGTAAAATAATGACATTGTGTAAAACTGATCAATGAAGCATAATTTTAGTAGCCATAGTGTTTATTTCGTACAAATGTTTATTAAATACATGTTACAATTATGTTTAATTTGGTAAATGAAAGCTTATTTCGCTCTAAAATAGTACTGAATCAATAGATATACAAGCCCATAGTCGCATCTAGAATAGTAGCATAACGGTTCTCGAACATATTTCATATATTTATTTGGGTAGAAGAACACTTAAATTGTTTCATTTTAATGGATATTTACTATTACGTTTTAGGGATTACAGTAACGTTTTAGGAATTCACGTTATTTGTTGAAGATACTACACGCACGCACACATGTACGTACGTGCGTACATATATACACACACATACAGAGACACGCACACAGGCAGAGAGAGAGAGAGAGAGAGAGAGAGAGAGAGAGAGAGAGAGAGAGAGAGACAGAGAGAGACAGACAGACAGACAGACAGACAGACAGACAGGTGTCATAGGTTCGAGTCCCAGCAACGGCATGGGACAATTTGTGAGGCCAGAAAGGATTTAATTATCCCCTGCGCCAATGCGTTAATATCTATGTATGTAACAGTCAACCTCGACATACATATAATATATAGATATTCATACATCAATACATAATAGCCAGTGCCAGGTCTACCCACTGTTTCATGCACGTAAGCGGGATCGACCGCGTAGATTGTAGGCCCCATGCATATGGTTGAGTTAAAGAACTTCCTTTTTATGGAAGCTTCGATAGCTCAGAGCGTATCGTTGTTAGTCTTGCAATTTGCGGGCGAATCGGTGCCACAGGTTCGAGTCCCAGCAACGGCATGAGACAAGTTGTGAGGTCAGAAAGGATTTAATTATCCCCCGCGCCAGTGCTTTAATATCTATGTATGTAACAGTCAACCTCGACATACATACAATATATAGATATTCATACATCAATACATACATACATACATATGAATAGTCTTTTCTAAAAGTATTTTTCTTTCTTTCTTTTTTTCAGCTTCTGTCAAGAAAGCAGGTCCAAGCAAACTCTTGTGATTATAATTTGTCTCGGCTTCGTATCGTCCGTTTGGTGGATGTCCTCGACGGTAAATATATCAAATGTAATGCAAGGATTTGTCCAAACCACCTGGCAACGGTCCAACAATATTTTAGCCACAAAATCAGAATCTTTCCTAGTCACTGTTAACTATACTGACAAAAGTCTATTCAAACGGCCACCTTTGAACAAAGGACCAAGAGTCAGAAAACTAATTTTACTGAAAAACAACCCATCGTGGCCTTGGTACCCGATGGCGGTAAAACAACTTGAATCATGTTCAGCCAATTGCTCCATCGTAACCTCTGGCAACAACCTGAGCGCTTTTGATGCCGTTATATTCTACGCAGTGGGTCATAAAGAAGCGGTTCCACCCAGAAAGACTTCAGGCCAAGTGTGGATTTATTTTATAAAAGAGTGTCCACACTACAGTGCGGACTCTAACTTTAACAAGCCAGAATGGAGAAACAAGATCAATTGGACCATGACGTACAGATCAGACTCTGACATCAGGTATCCGTATGGACGTATATATAAAAGAGAAAAACCAAGACAGTTTGATTTTTTAGGATTAGCGAGAAACAAAACGAAACTGGCAGCGTGGTTTGTGAGCAACTGCAGGACGCCAAGCCAACGCGAGCGATACGTCCAGGAGATGAAGAAGACGATGGTGGTGAACGTTTACGGGGATTGTGGCGATACAAAATGTGGTGTTAGAAATAGTGATGACGGCTGTAAAAAGATGCTGTCACGGGAATACAAATTCTATCTATCATTTGAAAACAGTTTGTGTCATGACTACATTACGGAAAAGGCCTTTCTTTACATGGGGGCAGACATTGTGCCCGTGGTAAGAGGAGGTGCGAATTACAGTAAATTTTTACCTCCCAATTCGTTCATCAATACAGCGGATTTCAAGAGTCCCAAGCACCTTGCTGAATATCTTCTCTACCTGGACAAAAATCACACGGCTTATGTAGAATATTTCCAGTGGAAGAATCATTACTATTCGAAAAGAACTAGGATTGGTGTTTGTGAACTGTGCCAAAAGTTGTTCAATGCTACAAGGTACGCCAATCTTTACGAGGATGTTTATTCTTGGTGGCATAAAGGTACTTGCTTCTCTCCAAAAGATTTGGATTCAGAAACAAAATCAGGAAACAAGAAGATGAAAGTGTAATTAAATTTGTATTAAAAGTATATCAGCTGGTTTGTTTGTTGTTATCTGTGTTGTCTAAAACACGTTTACTTGGTTTATTTGTTTGTTTGTTTGTTTGTTTTTATTTATTTGTGTTCTCTAAAACACTTTCACGTTGTTTGTTTGTTTGCTTGTTATTGTTGATGTCTAAATCGCTGTTATGTCGTTTCTTTTGTTTATTTGTTGTTATTGTTGTCTGAAACATGTTTACCTGATGGAGGTTTGTTTGTTGTTGATGGTGATGGTGATTATTTATTTATTTATTTATTAAATTCATTTGTGAATCTTCAATTGCCAACCTGACTTACACAAATGTATTAAAACTGTTTGATACTGGAGGAGGTATTAAACATTGTGTGTCTGTGTTTTGTAATGATATTAAAGCTGGTGTTATATAGTTAAAGGAAATGTGTCGGCATCTTGTTCTGTAAGCCACGATTGCTGGCAAGGAAATCCATTATTGTCCTGTGTATTCCTTCTCAGTGCTGAAATTATAAAAATACAATTTTGTTTATAAAATTAAAGTTATTTCAATATACGATAAAGAATATCTTATTGCACAGTATGCATATGATACAGATGTCATACTCGATGACAGCAGAACATTTGTTAAGTTAACAAAAACGAAAATTAAAAAAGATGAGACAAATACACATTTAGACGACTCTCCAATTCATAGGCGTACGGGCTCCCATTTGTAGGGGCAGGAGGGAGGGGGAGGGGCAGGAACATTTTGTTCGAATTAAAGAAAAAAAACCCAAATATGAATGACAACATTTATTCATATTAGCATTAAATTACAGCCAAACATCTATGAAAGGTTGTAAACGAATCACTACATATTTGAACATGGACCATAACTAACATTGTGGCTAAAATGACGGAAAAAAGACCAGGGTGAAAAGATTTCAGGCCATCTCATTTTACCCGAATGTCTCTATTGTTGTTTGCACGAATTTGAGGATTTGTTTCAACTGCCCCTATCTCCACGCCACTAACCCGTCCTGTACGCTTATACTCTCCAATTCAAAGAAAACTTTACTCTGTGGCGAAATGGTCGACATTTTATTATTATTATTACTACTAACCTCTTCTAAATTGCCAATTACTGCTATATGAAAGTGGCAACATATTTTTCTTCACATCTTTGTTGGTCCATGGGCGGGACGTAGCACAGTGGTTAAAGTGCTCGCTTGATGCACGGTCGGTTTGTGATTGATTCGCGTCGGTGGAACCATTGAGCTATTTCTCGTTCCGGCCAGTGCACCACGATTGGTATATTAAAGGCCGTGGTACGCGCTGTCCTGTTTGTGATATGGTGCATGTAAAAGATCCCTTGCTACTGATAGAAAATACAGCGGCTTTCCTCTCTGAGACTATATGTCATAATGACCGAATGCTTGACATTCAATAGCCGATGATTAATAATTCAATGTGTTCTAGTGGTGTCGTTAAACAAAACAAACTTTAACTAAAAATCGGTTCAGGACTTGCACCATTCTATTAGTATCAAACATTACAATAAATGTGTGTATGTCAGGTTGGCAACTGAATATTAACAGAGCCACTTGTTGAAGACTTGCACCATGCTATTAGTATCAAACATTTTAATAAATATGTGTCTGTCAGGTTGGCAACTGAATATTAACAGATTCTCTTGTTCGAGACTTTTATTTAACGACGCGCTCAAAATCACGGTTTATAGCGCCGGGTATTTAGTCATGGACCACAGACAGTTATTAGAGAGAACCCGCTGTCGCCACTCCACGAGCTACTCGTTTCGATTAATTCGCAACAAGGGATATTGTATCCCACATACAGGATAGTTCATTCCACGACCTTTGTTACACCAGATGGTAACATTGGTAGAAAAGAGAAATAGCCCACTTTTTGAGCCAATTTACTCATTCTTATTGTCTAGAAATTCCACCATACAAACTAAGTGAAACATTATACCCTGCTTCACCAATGTCGTCTGTTACAGAATTGACAATCAAAGATATATATATATATATATATATACATACATACATATATATATATATATATATATATATATATATATATATATATATATATATATATATATATATATATATATATATATATATATTATATAGATAGATAGATAGATAGATAGATACAGACACACACACACACACACACGCACACATGCATATGGTATTGTCCCCAGAAAATAGAATGGCAGTGTCAGGCAAACACAATCAAAGACTTTGTCATGTCTTTGAAACATTGCATCTGTTTGTAATTCCTTAGGGGACAAACCTTTTCCAATGACGTGCATCCTGGAAATTGTGTCATATCGTAACATAGCATGGATATATAAAATATTCCTACACACTGTGCCATCAAATTCGTCCTTTGTTTGATTTATGTTTCACTTCTTTTACCACACCTGCTGTATTACGTTTTACCTCAACCCTTATATATATTATTTTCTTACACACTCGTTGGTGAGAACATCATGCGTTATTGTTGATAATACATGGGTTTACACACGTACGTGTGTTAACAATTTCAACACATACGAATGGCTGCTCCTAGGTGAAGACCGGGTCACAGTGATATGCATCCAATGCAAAACAATACGGTGTAAATAGATTTACACTGTGACGTATAGTTAACCTGACAATCATGTGTCTGTGACGTATAGTTAACCTGGCAATGTGTCTGTGACGTATAGTTAACCTGACAATCATGTGTCTGTGACGTATAGTTAACCTGACAATCATGTGTCTGTGACGCGTAAGTTAGCTACAAGTGCAACGGCTGTAAATAACTTAGTCAAAAAAGATGTTAAAATTTGCTTAAAACCTGTTAGGATAGAATAATACATTCGTGTCCGTTAGATACCATTTATCTCACAATCCGTTGTTTAAAAACGTACCAAACTCGCTTTCGCTCGATAGATACATTTTAAAACAACTCGTGAAATAAATGGTATCTAGCGGCCACTCCTGTATTATTCTCATAATTCTCTATATAACTCTTTATGTTGGAGTAGTAACATACAAGAAGAATCGAGTCTTTGTCTTCGCTGTTCAAGAATTCAGCCATGTATCATATTACCTATATTTCACATAAAACATATCTCAACCAACTTCAAAGACAATCATCAATATTAAGAATACTATTATTGGGTTCGTCATCGTGTATCTCAATTGATTTCCACCACAAGGGTTGGTCAAGTGTGTGGACGGAGGTCCTCTCCATATTGCTTTGCTTGATCGCTGACAAAGCACAATGGTGAGTAGAAATATGATTCATTGCTTGAATTTATATCAACCATCGACTTAAAGGGACAGACCCTAGTTTTTAAACACTAAGGCATATGTTTCAACTAGACCCTAATTTCAACCCGTAACAAATGAACACTAAGTTTATTTAATTTACAAACATTTAACAAATGCGGATACAACAGAGTGAAACAAGAGTCTGTGACGTTGAAATACCCTTAAAAATAGACAAAAACGCGACTCCATAATCATTACTTCTCAGACGATGATACGGAGTCATTGACAAAGCCAGAAAGGAGAGAAGAGTCTGGAGGTGTTTCCACCTATCAAGAATGCCTCAGCTACATTTGAAAATAGCTAAGTTCTATACATGCTTTCTAAGCATTCAATAATTTGACAGTGGTCTACCTCCTGCTTAAGGAGTTTGGAAAAATAATTTGAATATAGCAAAACAAGGCAGATATGTATTCCAGAATACACATGCACTGCAGTCCAGTGCTGCTATCTAGCAATCATAATATGAAACTGGTTAGTTATATGACAATTGTTCATGTTGAATGATACGTTTAATCATAGAAACCAAATACATACCATTTTAATTGCTGCTAGAATAACAATGGTATTGTCTTTAATTAAATAATGACATTATATCTTAAATATTGATATTGAACCACTACCCCAAAAATAAATAATAGTAATAAATAATAATAATAATAATAATAATAATAATAATTTTCCTTAATGTGTGTCAAATGACTTTAAATTATCTTAACATAATGGGGTACCTACCCTCTCTGTTAACATTACCCTATATAGTATTAAGCATGTGTCCCCATTTCTAACAAAACGTGCCTGAAATTGTTTTTGGCCAGTCGTTTAGAAAGAAAGATGGGATCTGTTTAAATTCCCAATAATATTATATAGAGCATATTTGATTTCATTCTACACCAAAACCAAAGATTAAACAAAACATATATGAATTTATATTTCATATTTTCATTCATTCATAAATATCTTTGGAACAAATAGTTAACTAAAATATATAATTTGATTTTATTCAGGTTGAGGATCGAAGTGAGTAGTTTCTTTGTCTTTGGGTAGCGGCTGACAGAGGAAACAATATTGACATACAATTAAAAACATGCACATTCCCAGCTAATGCACATTCCCAGCTAATGCACATGACTGCTATTCCAAAAAGAAGAAGAAGTTTGCTAGAGCACATTGATTTATTAATACTCGACTATTGGATGTCAAACATATGGTAATTTTGACAATCATAGAGAGGAAACCCGCTACATTTTTTTTAGTAGTAGCCAGGGATCTTTTATATGCACCATACCACAGCATTTAATATACCAGTCGTGGTACACTGGCTGGAACGAGAAATAATCCAATGGGCCCACCGACGGGGATCAATCCCGGACCGACCGCGCATACCCTCACCAAAAACTATACTCTGTACAAACCTCAGTAAGCATGGGTACCCAAAATGTGGACGTAACCTTTTCCTAAACATGTCCCCCTTTCGTTAAATTATGGATCTACTCTTGAAATTTCAATCAGGAAGCACCCCTACTAGATGTTTAATGGATATATCTATAAACCAAAGTAATAATATGAACATTATTGATCAATATTATTGGAAAGAATTAAACGAAACCAATGACCTGCGTCATTTACAACATATTATATATTCAGAAACAATGACCTTCATTTGACCTTGAAAATGTAGATCAAATTTACCAATTATGAAAATCCAGCAAATCAAAATGGAAAGTTTGGATATTAAGTTTCATAATTTTTAATATTTTTTTAAAGAGTTTCATCTCGTGTGTAACTGAAATATGGTGTCTATCCTGTGAACTGAGTTTTGGAGTAGCAGACGATTAAACAAAATTTGTCTTTGACGTACCATTAAAAGTATGCAAATTCCCAATTAACGTAGAGGTTTAGGCAAGTAAGAGTTGCGGATCTGAAATCTACACATATTTCTACATAACAATCAATGTTCAAACCTTCCAGACTCGCCCAACATAGTAAAAACGTTAATAGAATAAAGAAAAAAGAAAAAAAAAGTTACAAGCCAAAAATAAAAAGAATTGACTGCTCGGCCGAATATTTATATAATTTGGAGCATTTTAGAAGGACAATCCAAAATTAAATAAAAGAAAGAAGAGAGGATCGGACTATTTGATAATATTTGAAAAAAAGAGGTAATTTCGACATAAAATTTTGAACGCAGATCTAAAAGTTTAAAGTCCGATCGATATGTCCACGTGAGTGCCCTCGTTAAAGCCGTTTCGGTCCACAGCTTATAGGGACGAGATGGCTTGCATCCCGTCAAGAAAACCACTAGATTGACAGTCGTTAGCCGTTGAAAGGTTTAGTACTGTGCTGAAATACAGATCTTCAGAAGCCGGATCCGTCTGAAGGAGAGAATCAGACTAGGGTATAGTCCACTCGTCATGGGTTGGTGCGGACGGGCCCGACTCTGGAGGATACGAGATGGTATCACTATAAAGCAAAGTCAACTCTAGAAAAGAGTAGTAGGGGCCGACCCCGCTTCCTATTTCTTCTTAGAGTGGCGCGGTCAATCTTCCAGTGCTGCTAGGACAGGCTCGGACATGTAGAGACTAAACGGGAACAACCGTGGCGTTCTGCAGAATGGCCGTCATACGAGTCACGAAAAAACAAGTCGACATAGTCAGCTGGAGAAATGACGTGGAGGCAAGGAATCTCGCTAAAAAAGAATCCAACCTGGTGGTGCAGGCTGTCGAAACGAGAAGCATTCCAGCGTTCAATCAGTTCCAATGGCCGCATACATCCCAGTAGAAAACTTCATTTCGCCGTCAAAAACAACGAAATGAAGGATCCCCAAGTCGAGCACACGAAAGCACGTGCAATGGGAATGTTCTAACTGAGAAATTATCATGCATTGGTTTAACGTACACTGCTATTGGACGATTTGACGCCAACAAACCAATCACCTTGTCGATACTAAATATGACGTCACCACGATTTGGCAAAGCACACACAATGATGACAAATACTGATCAACATAGACCTTGTCGATATTTTCAATATTAAAAAACACTCGTGACGAATCCGCTAGTTATCCTGCAACCACTGACAGGATATGATGACGGATATAGAGATTATTATACGATCTCGTGTGTCGTACTAATTTTGGGAAACGAGTGTCGGTATTATTGCATTATCTGAGCGAGAACGAGGGTACTACATGAATCCCGACACGAATTTCGTAAAATCAGCACGACTCACACGCGAGTGTAATAATTTCTTTATTATCCACACTATCAAAAATATTATTTTTATGAATAACAAGCTAGGACCATGTCAAAATGTTTGAAACGTAACTAAGAAGAGACGACAAAACGACGTTATTTTTTAATAATTACAAACTTTCCGAATTTATACGATTTACTGTATTCTGATTGGCTGACGTCACTAAAAAACCAAGCGTTATCCTTCCATAAACCTCATAAAAATACGTCATCACGGAAGACCAAGATCGAAATAACCGCACAACACCAACAGTCACTACACGTAAACAAAATTTAATATCACGGTCACTTTGCGATAGAAAAACACAAGACAAATCTGCACATGAAATTGTTTCATTTTTTAAAAAGAAGTTATAATAAAGATATATACACTGTTTTTGTTGATTCAATACTTATTTTTATTTTTAGCGGACAATTTCCAATAGTATGTATACATGTATTCCTACGCTTATTTACAGAACATGGTTGACGGTAAGAACGAAAGAAATTATTTTTGAGTGTTTTAAGGTACACTTCTTGTACTGTTTGTAATTATAAGAATTGTTTCTCACTTTTTAGGAATTTATCGATGTATAAAAGTCACAAATGTAGTACGCGATTTTATACCATTTGTGACTTTTATACATCGATAAATTCCTAAAAAGTGAGAAACAATTCTTATATGACGTCATTTTGTATAAACGTTTACACTGAGGAAGCCATATTAAGTTATGACGTAGTTTCACAAAATTGCGTCATTCATGGTGCGCGTGTAGTCACTATGACACACGTATGTCATACTGATTATATTTCCCTGAATATCTTGAACTATGTGGATAATAAAAAGCAATATAATATGACTTATGTGACGTCACACGCATAGCCTACATTACAAAATCGTTCATTTGACCTCTAGGTCATCGTACAATGTGGCTGAAATAAGAGAAATAATAGCTTTTCCGCTTAATTTTTATGGTCTACGGGATAAAAATAATAACTAGTTAATGACGTAAGATATCCGCTTTATCCTGTTCGGACCGAATGAGAAACCTTCACAGGATAAAGCAGATATCCGACGTCATTAACTAGTTATTCTCTACATAACCGTCCAAACGTCCGTCTAGCTCTCGAACGGCGAAGTACTCGGGCTAGAATATATGTTGTTTCAAGAACTCAAATCCTGTGGTTGCTTGCAAGTATCTTTACGCCACCAAGAGTAAATGTCCTCATAGACATTGGCATAGGCTGTAGCATTTGACAGTTTTTTACACAGTCGACAACCAGGCGACTCATTTGTACCCACATAGTAATGATTCCTCCACTTGAAATATTCCACATACGCCGTGTGGTTTTTGTCCAGGTAGAGAAGATATTCAGCAAGGAGCTTGGGACTCTTGAAATCTGCTGTGTTGATGAACGAATTGGGAGGTAAAAATTTACTGTAATTTGCACCTCCCCTTACCACAACGACAATTTGTTGTCTGACGTAATGAAATACCTTTTCTGTCAAATAGTCATAACACAAACTGTTTTCAAATGCCAAATAGAATTTATAGTCCCGAGAAAGCATCTGATCGCAGAGGGTGTGATTATTAGAAGGACATTGTTTATCTCCACAACGTCCGAAAATGTCAACTGTAATCGTTTTCTTCATCTTCTGGACGTATTTATGACGTTCGCCTGGCGTTCTGCAGTTACTGACAAACCACGCTACCAGTTTGGTTTTGTTTTTCGTTACTCCTTGAAAATCTAACTGTATACGTTTTTCTCTTTTACGTATACGTCCATACGGATACCATATGTTAGAATCTTCTCTATATGTCATAGTCCAGTTGAACTTGTTTCTCCATTCCGGCCTGTTAAACTTATAGTCATGACTGTGGTATGGAGATTCTAGTGTGAAATAAATCCACACTTGTCCTGGGACCTTTCTAGGTGGAAGGTTTTCTGGATAACCCACTGCGTTGAATATAACAGCATCAAAAGCGCTGAGGTTATTGCCAGACGTTACGAGTGTGCACTTAGCAGAACATAAAGAAAGTTCTCTGACTACAATCGAATGTAGACTCCATGGTGGGTTGTTTTTTAATAAGATTAATTTTCCAACTTTTGCAGAAGTATTATGTTTTCTAGCAGACGTCTCTTTAGCCGTGGTGCTCTCTCCCTCTGTATGGTTAGCAATAACCGATGAATGATTTCCTTTTCTAATCGAAAGTTCGATGGGCCTCCTTTGAAATGTGTTTTTCAGCATTTCCAAGTTCAAGTTGAAACCATTTGCCATGATAAACATCCAAAAGACTGAAGTGGCGAAACTAATACTCATAAGACATTTTGCGTACCTGCAAAATAAATGAAAGTGTTAAGAAGAGGTCATTCTTACCAAAATCTTTTTTTTTCAGAGATGGTAACCGTCTCCATGTGTTCTGTCTTTGGATCAGATATACATATACTCTTCAAAAGAAGAAACGCAAAACCACATTGTCGTAACATTTGGAGAATTGATTTAATTATTGAATGGTGAGTCCGATAATTACCAAATGTTGCAGGATTGTTCACAATTCACTCTAGTCCATTGTGAGTAAGTGATAGGACACACCACCAAGGTCAAGGCCATCTGGAGTCAATACCGGGTGTGGCCTCCGCGTGTGTTGACAACTGCCTGGCACCGCCTGCCCATTGAAGCAACCAGAGTACGGATGATGTCCCGGGGGATAGTGGCCCACTCGGCCTGCAAGGCTGCTGCCAGCTCGGGCAGGGTCTGGGGCTGTGGTTGTCGCTGTCGGAGGCGTCGGTCCAACTCGTCCCATAGATGCTCAATTGGGTTCAAATCCGGTGATATCGATGGCCAAGGAAGGACATTAATGTTGTTGTCCTGTAGGAAAGCCGTTGTGAGACGTGCTGTGTGAGGCCTGGCGTTGTCATGTTGGAACACTGCGTTGGCGTTGGCCATAACTGGAACGATGTGTGGCCGGAGGATCTGGTCAATGTAGCCCTGTGCATTCAGGTTGCCCTGCACGTGGACCAGGTCAGTTCTGCCAGTGTGTGAGATGGCTGCCCACACCATGACACTACCCCCGCCGAATCTGTCCACTTCCTGCACGCAGTTTGCCGCATAATGTTCACCACGACGCCTATACACGCGACATCTTCCATCATGACGTCGGAGCAGAAATCGGGACTCGTCACTGAACCACACCTGTCTCCATCGCAGTTGAGGCCATTGTCGATGAATCTGGCACCACTGCAGTCGGAGTCGACGGTGTTGTGGTGTTAAGATGACACCTCGAACTGGACGGCTGGCACGAATTCCTACCTCACGTAGGCGGTTCCGTACGGTCTGGTCGGATATCCTGCGCAAACCTGGTATTGCTGCGGCTGTGGAGGTGGCAGTAGTCAATCGTTCCCGAAGGTGGCGTACCCGGATGTAGCGGTCCTGCCCGGGGGTAGTGACCCGTGGTCGACCGGATCTAGGGAGGTCACGTGTTGATCCATGTTGCTGGTAACGGTCCCACAGTCTGGAGATGGTGCTTGGGGACACATGGAATGCCCTGGCAACGGCCGTTCTGGATTCGCCTGCGTCTAGTCGGCCGATGGCATTGTTTCTCTGCGGTTCACTGAGACGTGGCATGTCCTGGATTGTCAACTGTCGGCCAGATACAGAGGCCAGGCAAGCGAACACCCTGCACTTTTATACTGTCGGTGTTCATGTTGCACGTGCAGACAACGCACGTGCAGTGGTGACATGGTTTGCACGTGGCTGCGTTTTTGCGAATATTCACATTTTGGAACTTTATTGTACAGTAGCTGCGTTTTATCGAATGTAACCGTGGGAATGTGTTTGGGACATGCAATGACCTTATATTCACAAAGCATGAACCGGTAGGAAACATAAAATCGGAGTTATAACCCATTTGTACCCTTTTGCGTTTCTTTTTTTGAAGAGTATATGAAGGAAGGGAAGAAATGTTTTTATTTAATGATGCACACAACACATTTTATTTACGGTTATATGGCGTCAGACTTATGGTTAAGGACCACACAGATATTGAAGGAGGAAACCCGCTGTCGCCACTTCATGGACTACTATTATCGATTATCAGCAAGGGATCTTTTATATGCACCATCCCAGACAGGATAGCACATATCACGGCCTCTGATATACCAGTTGTGGTACACTGGCTGAAGCGAGAAATAGCTTAATGGGCCCACTGACAGGGATCGATCCCAAACCGACTGCGCGTCAAGCGAACGCTTTACCACTGGGCTATGTCTCGCCCCAGATATACATATGAAAACAAAGTTAATATAAGAGCCTCCTTTAGTAACCAGATAGAATAATATGAATTTGTTAAAAATTGTTTTGTTTAACGACACCACTAGAACACATTGATCTATTAATCATCGGCTATAAGATGTCAAACATCTGGTCATTTTGACATAGACTTAGAGAGGAAACCCGCATTAGTAGCAAGGGGTCTTTTACATGCACCATCCCAGAGACAGGATAATGCATACCACGGCCTTTGATATATTAGTCATGATGCACTGGCTGGAACGAGAGAAAACCCAATGGGCCACCGACGGGGATCGATCTATTACCGACCGCGCATCGGGCGAGCGCTTTAGCACTGGGTTTCATACCGCCCTTAATCAATGAAGAGCAGATTCCATAAAACAACAACAAACAAACAAAAAACAAAACAAAACAAAAACAAATAAAACCGAACAAAAAGTAACGCAACGCAACGCAAAAAAAAAAAAAAAAAAAAAAAAAAAAAAAAACAACATATTAACATTAAACTCGGAAGAAATTAGCATTAAAGGGACAGATCCTAGTTTCAGCCAATGGAAATGCACACGAAGTTTATTTAATCTACACACACATTTTGATAAAGTTACAATTCAGTGAAACATGAGTCTGTGATTTTGAAATGGTGATATACCCTCTAAAAGTAGACTAAAACTCTACTCCATAACCATTACTTCTCAGACGCATGTTCGTTTTAAAAAAAATATGAACAATACCGTTTGTGATTTTAAAATCTCCAGGATGATAAAAACCACTCCGAATGTATGGGAATGGATAATCTAAAGAATAAAATCTAAATAAAGTATGGTTTAAGTTGTCAAAAATGGCTCTAATAGTCAACACTATGCCTTTGTATTTAAAAACTAGGGCATGTCCCTTTAATCAAATAATTCACATTCAAACTCTGACACTATTCATTAAAGGCGCAGACCCTAGTTTCAGCCCGTGAAAATGGACACTAAGTGTTGTTAATCTGAAAACCTGCAACACTTTTGGATACGGTTATAACAGAGAGAAGCTAAAGTGTGTGATGTTTAAACAAGGGAAATACAGATTTAAAAAAAAACTTGAGCTTGTCTCGATAACCATCACTTATCAGGCGAACATGCTTTTATTTATTTATTTTCATAATTATAAAAAAAAAAAAAGAAAAAAAAAAAGCATTTTGGGATGTTACACAAATCTGGATGTCCAGAACCACTTCAAGTGTCCGATAAAATATATTTTTAAATAATAAAATGCAAGTACTTCTAATTTAACTTGTCCAAAATGGTTTAAATATTGATAAATACGTCTTCGTTTTTAAAACAGGGACATGTAACTTTAAGTCTAACTCGCTCAATGATGTTATATGGGACACCGGAGAACACACTAAATTTGTTTTTAATGTTCAGCATTGTACTTACATTTCAATTCAACTTATTTTCGTGCTTAAATCCAATTAAGGTTCAAGCACGCTGTCCTGGGCACACACCTCAGCTATCTGAGATGTCTGTCCAGGTCAGTGGGTTAGTTGTTAGTGGTTAGTGAGAGAGAAGAAGGTGTATTGGTCTTACACCTACCCATTTTTGTCCTGTACCTATCAGCCTGTAGTCCGATGGCTTAACCACTGCGCCACTGAGGCCAGTTTGTAGTTACAGAGTTTGTTCTGGGCGCGGTGGTGAACGAAAATATACGCAGGAATCCCGTATCCGTGCCTCTGTGGGAAAACAGTCTTTCACACACAGAACAGGAAGGAAGGAGATGTTTTATTTAACGACGCACTCAACACATTTTATTTACGTTTATATGGCGTCTGTGTGGTTAAGGACCACACAGCTATCGAGAGGAAAAACCCGCTGTCGTGGACTACTCTTTTCGATTGGCAGCAAAGGATATTTTATATGGACCACCCCACAAACAGGATAGTACATACCACGGGCTTTGTTACACCAGTTGTGGAACACTGGCTGGAACGAGAAATAGTTCAATGGGTCCACCGACGGGGATCGATCCTAGACCGACTGCGCATCAAGCGAACGTTTATTTATTAAATTTTAAAGCTATAATTTGGCTAATTCAGTGTGGTATTTGTGTTTACAAGTAATCCCACATATGAAGAAAATAAAAATATATGTTTTGCTTCAAATTTGTACTCCTTGGCCTTTAATGACCTCTGGTGAGCCCTCCCCCCCCCCCCCCCCCCCCCACACACACACACCGGCCTCGGTGGCGCAGTGGTTAAGCCATCGGTCTCCAGGCTGGTAGGTACTAGGTTCGGATCCCAGTCGAGGCATGGGATTTTTAATCCAGATACCGACTCCAAACCCTGAGTGAGTGCTCCGCAAGGCTCAATGGTTAGGTGTGAACCACTTGCACCGACCAGTGATCCATATCTGGTCCAACAACGGCCATGGTTTGTGCTATCCTGCCTGTGGGAAGCGCAAATAAAGATCCCTTGCTGCCTATCGTAAACGAGTAGCCTATGTGGCGACAGCGGGTTTCCTCTTTAAAAAAAAAAAAAAAAAAAAAAAAAAAAACAGTGTCAGAATAACCATATGTTTAACGTCCAATAGCCAACGATAAGTTATTAAAATTAATGTGCTCTAGTGGCGTTGTTAAATAAAACAAACTTTATTTTACACACACAAACACACATACATGTACACACGCACATATTTCAGAGTTGACCTCTACTAGGATATCATGCAGCACGTCATCCTACATGGAATAACTATGGTGGTCGCTTTGACTCTCTCGGGTAGAACGAAATCCTTTTTCTAAGACCCTTGAACTAAGGAGATACGAACATTAGTTTTCTGAACTTTTTTTTGCAATGTGTCAAGATTTATACATATATATATATATATATATATATATATATATATATATATATATATATATATATATATACAATTGACGGGCTCGTGTTTACGTGTGCATATTTAGCTATGTCCCAATTATGGCGATAAAATAATGTTGACTTTCTCTTATATTTATGTCATACTTATCTAACAACCAACATGAAGATATTCCACTTCTTCTTTCGCAAAAATATATTTTGACCACTGGTTTATTTGTGTGATATCGCCTTTCTTCATCTCTCCCCCTCCTCTCTCTCTCTCTCTCTCTCTCTCTCTCTCTCTCTCTCTCTCTCTCTCTCTCCTCCTCTCTCTCTCTCTCTCTCTCTCTCTCTCTCTCTCTCTCTCTCTCTCGTTCCAGCCAGTCTTCCACAAATGGTGTAACATAGGCCGTGGTATGTACTATCCTGTCTGTGGGATGATGCATATAAAAGATCCCTTGCTGCTAATCGAAAAGAGTAGCCCATGAAGTGGCGACAGCGGGTGTCCTCTCTCAATATCTGTGTGGTCCTTAACCATATGTCCGACGCCATATAACCGTAAATAAAATGTGTTGAGTACGTCGTTAAATAAACCATTGCCTTCCGTTTCAAACGAAAGGCGAAAATCTCACTCGTTTCGGCAGGCACAGTTTCAAAATGTTCACGTGCCTTTAAATACTGTAACCAGAGCCCCACGATTGGTCAATCTAATTAAAATTAGCTCAACTATTACATGTGGATCTAAAGACAGCCAGTTGGAGTTCATGTCCACCAATCAAAACCTTACTTGCAGAATCCTGCCAGTGATTTAAAAATAATTTGAAAACATTCCGAATTATCCTGAGGGAATACGACATGTTTCGTGTGAATTACGAATGCCTTAAAACATGTTTTATTTTATAAAATAAATAATTTGTAATGTAAAACTGAATACTGATTTAGTTAGTTTTTTTTATAAATAAATAAATAATTTTGAATGTAAAATTGAAGACTGATAACCCACCCCGTACGTATTGGTATGGTTCGCTGTACTGCGGCCACTAAAATAGACTCGCCCGATATTTTTAGAATTTGTATTCTCCCAAATAACGTTATAAAAGGCGAAGTGTGATTGGTCAATATTTAAATTATTATTTACAGACGAAATGTTACCTGGACATTGGGGACTACGCAGTGTTGTTAGTTTTAAATCACTGGCAGGATTCTGCAAGTAAGGTTTTGATTGGTGGACATGAGCTCCAACTGGCTGTCTTTAGATCCACATGTAATAGTGGAGCTAATTTTAATTAGATTGCACCAAATAAAATAATATATAAATATATATATCCTGGAATAAATATTTTTTTACGGTGCGCCTAAAACTTGTATATATATCTAGCTATATATACTAACTTTAAATATTGCCTCCCTGTATTAGGCTATTTAGAACCCGGTCTTACCGTCTAAATTTTGAAATTGTCCCCCATCATACTATTACCCACCAACCCCCCCACCCCCCCCCCCCCCTCCCGCCATGGAATAGTAGGCTGGCGAAGTCAGAACCAGAGTCCATGGCGGGCGTGCCTGAACCGAAAGGATGTGGGCACATTAATACAGTTCCCTTCCCTTCCCTTGTTGTTGGTATTCCAAGCTGTCACATTGATTTATACAACGTTTAAGTAATACCCGTTTTTTTGCATAATAACCGAGAGGTTCGCTTTGTCCTAATAGGTTGGTCCGGGAATCGGAGACCAGCCTTTGAATCCGTCTCAAGGACAGTGTTCTTTGTATTGTAAATCAATAGTTATTACAGTGTTTAGTATCCTATGTGAATTAAAGGGTCTTATTCTCGATACCAGAAGTCGATTCCTGTAATGAAACTGAAATAACAATTCATATTTGTTTGAAATCCTGCAGCGTCAATGCACCTGGACTAATTACAAATGCCAGCATCTGTTCAAGCATTTATTTACAACCACTGAACATGTATCAAGGTCTGTCCATTCTTTATTATAATAGCACAAACTGTACCTGCACTCAGTTTATCATGCCCCCCCCCCCCCCCCCCCCCACCCAACAAAAAAAAAAAAAAAAGAAAGAAGAAAATATTATAATTATCAAAAAGGAATCGAGAGAAAAAGAGAGGGGTGGTGGGCAACTTGGATATACATAAAACGGACCAAGCAAACAATAAAATCAATATGATATAATTAGTTGTTTAACCGAAAGAAGACCCCCTAGCTGTAAATATTCACCATTGACGAAACAGGTAATTATATTAATATCTAACCGTATAAAAAATAAAAGAAATGTTTTATTGTTTATATCGACACAAAACTCTCTCTCTCTCTCTCTCTCTCTCTCTCTCTCTCTCTCTCTAACTCTTTAGATCCACATGTAATAGTTGAGCTAATTTTAATTAGCTTGACCAATCGTGGGGCTCTGGTTACAGTATTTAAAGGCATGTGAACATTTTGAAACTGTGCCTGCCGAAACGAGTGAGATTTTCGCCTTTCGTTTGAAACGGAAGGCAATGGTTTATTTAACGACGTACTCAACACATTTTATTTACGGTTATATGGCGTCGGACATATGGTTAAGGACCACACAGATATTGAGAGAGGACACCCGCTGTCGCCACTTCATGGGCTACTCTTTTCGATTAGCAGCAAGGGATCTTTTATATGCATCATCCCACAGACAGGATAGTACATACCACGGCCTATGTTACACCATTTGTGGAAGACTGGCTGGAACTCGAGAGAGAGAGAGAGAGAGAGAGAGAGAGAGGGAGAGAGAGAGAGAGAGAGAGAGAGAGAGAGAGAGAGAGAGAGAGAGAGAGAGAGAGAGAGAGGGAAGGGGGAGAGATGAAGAAAGGCGATATCACACAAATAAACCAGTGGTCAAAATATATTTTTGCGAAAGAAGAAGTGGAATATCTTTATGTTGGTTGTTAGATAAGTATGACATAAATATAAGAGAAAGTCAACATTATTTTATCGCCATAATTGGGACATAGCTAAATATGCACACGTAAACACGAGCCCGTCAATTGTATATATATATATATATATATATATATATATATATATATATATATATATTTATTTTTTTTTTTTTTCTTTTTTTTTTTTTTTTGCTGAGGCACTGTAGTGGGGTGAAAGATTGAAGTACCGGAAGGGGCCCGAAGTACCTATAAAAGCCATGTGGCCCGACCATGGGTTCGTGTAATTCACTACAATACCGTCCAGCTGGTATAATGTATCAGTGGTGGGTAGCATAACGGTAAAAAATTATTGGGCGGAGTCTTTTTCATTTTTTTTCGGGGTGAGGGTAGGAATAGAGCCTGTCAATTTGGTAAAAAAAGAGTCCCCTCCGATTACGTGCCACATAAATGATGTGTAGACTTTCTTCTCTTTTTTTGTAAATTCAAGATGTCTGTGGGTGCATTCTGGGAGATTTAATTTCATTATTTATTATTGGGGTGGGGTTAAATTCTTTAACCATTAAATGCGTTTTAGGTTAATATAACTTGATAATTTTATTTTATTCTACATATACATAACATATATCAGACACTACTTTAACGGTCTTTCTTCTTTGTCTTCTTATTATTTGGCCTTGAACTTTATTAAACTGTATTAAGAGAAAGAAATCCAAAGACAGTCCAAATGTCATCAATTAAAAACAAAGTAAATTAAGTGTGGATGAAACCAACCATCGTCATCTCATTTATTTTTTACTTTATTGATTGACTGATTGATTTTTCTAGGAAGACAGGGCAATTTGCTGCCGTCACTGCTGATAGATCGCAACAATAAATAACATCCATGCGCGGATATAAGTAGGTGTTTTTATTTTTGTTTTATTAAGGCGATAGGGGCAATCTAAATCCGTGCCTAGACTTTAAAAAAGCAGACTATACATCTAAAATTTCAGTTGCTATATGTAGTACAGTAGCGTCATCTTCCATGTATATATGTACCTTCGTTTGATACCGTGCGCATATGGTGTCGATTTTTATATTATTATTATTATTTCTTTTCTTTTTTTTACCAAAGATCCACAGTTTTTTTTCTTTCTATCAAATTTAGATAACGTTATTCTTATCGAGTCTTACCGACCCCCCGCCACGGGCTTCGAGCCTGCGGCGCTCGCGGTGTCGGGCTTCGCCTGACACCTCGACCCCCCCCCCTCCTCCCCCCCTGCAAAATTTCCTGCGCACTCCCCTGGTGTTATTAGCTTTCACGTATTAGAATTAATTGATAATTTGCACATAGATGGAATATAAAAATAAAACGAGGTTTTCAGAGTACTGGCGCTATTGGTGAACAAACAACGCCGTTATACAATTCACACACCTGTATCCCAAAGCCTGCTCTCTGACAGTTAGTTTATCGTTCACACACATTTCGGTAGAAGCCAATTTAAAGCTCGTTTCTTAAAATTATTGTTTATTTTTCGAGCAACGTTTTGTCATATTTTCAAATTATCAACGAATAACTATTAAAGAACATCAATTAATGTTAAATATATTAACAATTAACGACAATACAGTGGTAATGGCATTTGGGCGACGGCATTTACTGTCGCCAAAATGCTTCTGGTTCCCAAACCCCGCTGTGTGACCGAATTTTCGTATAAACTGTAGCCCGAAGCCCGCTTTCGCACACACACACACACACACACACACACACACACCACACACACACACACACACACACACACACCTCCGCTATCTGGGCTGTCTGTCTAGGACAGTGGATTAGTTGTTAATTGTTAGTGGTTAGTGAGAGAGAGAGAAGAGGGTGTAGTGGTCTTACACGTACCCATTGAGTCGTTAAAATTCGCTCCGGTTGGGAGCCGGTCCCGGGCTGCGAACCTTGTACCTACCAGCCTTATGTCCGATGGCTTAACCACGACACCACCGAGGCCTGTTGACACCCGACTGGTTACGGACGGGATGTTTATTTAACGAACCAGTGATGTGTTTGGTCAACGCCTACAGAGTGGGAGAAGTATCCACTACAGCCACACATCGCTCGTCTTACCATTGACAAAATGTTTTAAGCTAAAAGGTTGGGGTTTTTTGTTGTTTAACGATAACACTAGAGCACATCGGCTAGTGGATGTCAAACATTTGGTAACACTGACATAGACGTAGAGAGGAAACCCGCTATATTTGTTTCCATTATGGTATAGGGATTAACGTGCACATTCAGAGCAAGCTGTTTTAGCGCAGGCCTGTCATGGGCACAGGTGCCGGCCATTAGTAGCAAGGGATCTTTTATATGCACCATCCCACAGACAAGATCGTATTATATACCACGGCCTTTAATAAACCAGTTGTGGCGCACCGACTGGAACGAGAAGTGGTCCAATGGGCCCACCGGCAGGGTTCGATCCTAGACAGACCACGCATGAAGCGAGCGCTTTACCACTGGGCCACGCCCCGCCCCTACTGTTGGCAAGCTCCAAGTTATCCTTCATATAAAAGGTATTGCAGGCAGGACAGCACATACCACTTTTTATCTCATCTACCAGGCGAATGTTCAGGGGCGAGTTTCGGTGGTTTTCAATATATTTTCCGGGAGAGAATGAAAGAAAGAAATGTTTTATTTAACGACGCACTCAACACATTTTATTTACGGTTATATGGCGTCAGACATATGGTTAAGGATCACACAGATTTTGAGAGGAAACCCGCTGTCGCCACTACATGGGCTACTCTTTCCGATTAGCAGCAAGGGATCTTTTATTTGCGCTTCCCACAGGCAGGATAGCACAAACCATGGCCTTTGTTGAACCAGTTATGGAACACTGGTCGGTGCAAGTGGTTTACACCTACCCATTGAGCCTTGCGGCGCACTCACTCAGGGTTTGGAGTCGGTATCTGGATTACAAATCCCATGCCTCGACTGGGATCCGAACCCAGTACCTACCAGCCTGTAGACCGATGACCTAACCACGACGCCACCGAGGCCGGTCCGGGAGAGAATGAGTCGACTTCTCCACCCTACCCATCCATCCCACAAACGTCGCTCGCCACAGACTAGACCCATACCACCCCACCCCACCCCCTCTGCTAAAATCCTTGTACACGGGCCTGCTTAGCATCTATCCGCCTGTTTCTGTCTGCCTATGGGGAGGGATTTAGCTCAGTCGCTTTAATGCTCGCTTCAGGTGCTAGCGTTGCAGGATCGAACCACCTCGGTGGATCCATTCAACTCATTGGGTTTTTACTCGTTCCAACCAATGCACCACAACTGGTCAAACGCCGTGGCATGTGTTTTACTGTCTGTGGGAAGTGCATATATAAAAGATCCCTAGCTGCTTTAGGAAAAATGTAGCGGGTTTCCTCTGATGACTACGTGTTAGAATTACCAAATGATTAACATCCAATAACTGATGATTAATTAATCAATGTGTTTTAGTGGTGCCGTTAAACAAACAAAACTCCCCAACTATCTGCCTATCTACCAGTCTATCTGATCATTCATCGGTCCATCCTTCCGTCCGTCCGTCCGTCCACCTATCCATCCACCTAGCTTGTAGGAGGGAAGTCTATTCTACGACCCGTTTTCCTCAGGGACGTTTTATCATTGTTTATACAATTAAAGGTTAGCCACTCTAACCAGATGGGTTGGATAGCAGACGTTCATGACCATTATACCCCCCCCCACACCCACACACACACACACACAGACACCCACACACACACACACACACACCTCCCAGCTCACACACACACACACACACACACACACACAAGCACACACACACACACACACCTCCCAGCACTCACACGCACACACTCTCTCTCTCTCACACACACACACACACACACACACACACACACACACACACACTCCTCCCATTGACATAGCTAGGATTTGATACTGGGGTTCCACACACATTCGAGAGGGGGCAAATACAATATAAACAAGTCGTGCTATGAGCGACATGAACATATAAAAGGTGGCGGGGAAAGAAAGAGGGCTACGTCAATATATTAGTCAGGGGTGGGCTGGGGTCGTTGAACCTTCATCCATATTCTGCAGGCATGGATCAAAGGGACGAGTGAGTATGGACGATTTTTGTTTTCACTCATTTTTGAGTGCATTTATAGCAAATAAGAAATTAAAAATTGGTTTAAAAACACAACTAGAACACATTTATTAATTGATTGGATGTCAAACATCTGGTGATCTTTTATATGCATTTTCCCACAGGCAGGAAAGCACACACCACGGTCTTTGACCAGTTGTGGTGCACTGGTTGGAACGAAAAAACGTCCATTTAAGTATTTCCATGTAGACCACTCACTCGAGCAAACAATTCTGGTCTATTTCTCTTTGTGTCTGTTTGTCTGGAGTGAATGAATGAATGAATGAATGAATGAAAAGTTTTACGACTCCCAAGCGCGAAAAATACATCTGCTATTAGGTGTCAAACAAGTTAAATCCATGAATGAATTAATGATCATATCAAACATTAAAAGTTAAATTAAGTGCAAAAGAGCTGTGTGAGAGAGAGAGAGAGAGAGAGAGAGAGAGAGAGAGAGAGAGAGAGAGAGAGAGAGAGAGAGAGAGAGAGAGAGAGATAGAGACAGAGAGATCCCCATCTACCCGGGAAGCGTTAAAAATCGTTCCATTGGGTGGTGCTAACTAATCACCCATACGCCAGGAACCGAACGTCCGTGCACATTCATTACGCCACACTGTTAGGAGGCTTCCACCCATCTTGAAAAGTATTCCGTAAAAAATAAAAATAAAATAATATATAATAATAATTACAGACGCCGATAAATTACACGTTTTTTCTTCAAGGTGACATGGTTATAATTTAATATGTGAAATCTGTGTCATTATAATATCTTTGTTTTCCAGATCTATGTCTGGACAAAATGTGGATGAAATCTAACGGTAATTAAAGGAAGGTGAGTAATTTATCGTAGTTGTTAACAACGAGGTTTGGACTTTTGGAGGGTTACGTAATTATTGATGGCGGGATGGAATAATGTGACGTGAATAAAACGTCATGAGATACGTTGATTGTGATATAATTCCAATCTCTAAAAATCCGTTTATTATAAACCCTTAGATTGGTCAAATTCGTATCACGTGATGATAAAAACTGGCATTCATAGCACCATGAATCTCAGTTTAGCACTATTTTTGGCTATATAGTCGGAACTACTTTATGAATTATGTCAACAAAGGAATCCCCGAGGAATTTCCTTGAGATTCTATTTTTAGACATCAAACAGTAATCGTCTGCTGTCAAACTTCTAAACATCTTCACATATAAATTATACCATACAAAATAGGTCGCTTCAGACATTTTTATTAAAGGTTAAAAGTTATTGAAATTACTTACGTTATATGTTTATAGTGAATTCAAAATCCCACAGCTAAAAATCTATTTTGCCGATCCAAAAAAAGTATATAATTCCAATGGAATTTGGTGTTTTACAAAAGCGATTTCAAAAACAAAATTCAGTCAGTTCATGCCAACCATTAGCAGTAACGCGCATTCAACGGCATTGTAGTATGACGTACACAACACATAGTTTCTAAGTTTGCGCGCCACTGCGATGCAATCTTTAAATGAGTCGGGTTTTGAAACTAGGCATATCATGTACATGTCGGGACACAGGAACGAAGCTTCAATTCGAAGCTACAACAGAGATTGTTCCACTTTCCAAAAACGAAACATGAGCATGGCACTGTCAAATCTCACGAATACTTGTGTCGCACCACTTTAAGTCACACATGCCAAAACCATCCTGTTGCCACTTCCACAATTACAAGGCCAGTAAACACAGAAAGTCGCGACACACCTGTTTCATCCATTTCCGGAAACATTGAAACCACTTTCTCCATGTCAAATCTGTCAACACATGGAATTATCACGCACTCAAAATTTTATAACTGTAATTTCAACGTCGTAATTGGTAAATCTGGACAGTAATCAAAAAATGGCGCCCATCCACAGTTCGTAGTTAAATATTCATACACCAACCGCTTCACATATAAATTATAGCATACAAAATAGGTCGCTTCAGACATTTTTATTACAGGTTAAAAGTTATTAAAATTACTTACGTTATATGTTTCTAGTGAATTCAAAATGTTTTTAGTTGGTATTGACATTTAATGCAAAAAATTAATATGAATTGTATTAATGATTGTAACATTGTCATTCTCTCATTCGGCTATTGACGGGAAAAGCCGAACCACCATAGGGATTCCGCTAATGTTGAGTATGAATGTTGTGTTAATAAAATAGTAAATAGTTGGAAAATAGAGTTCACTTTTTATTTTAAAGAGCTTTACATTAATGACATGGTTATGTGTTTGGAATTATAAGTATAACGCGCTACGCCATTCATACAGTGTGTAAAGCGGTTTTGCGTTTCATACTAGCATGAAACTCAAAACATTTCACGTTCAATTCTTAAATAATGCAATCGTGATGACGTCACATTAATTACGTCACATACTTGAGAGGCTTCCGCCCCTCTTGAAGAGTATTCCATAATAAAGTAAAATGGCAGAGATAAATTACATGATTTTTGTCCTAGGAGATCTCGGCGAAGTCGATATAGATGCCATGGTTACAATCTGGTATGTAGAATCTGTGTCATTGTAATGTTTTTTTCCATGATTTCTGTCTTCGCAAATGTGAGGAATATATGTTGGTACTTAAAAGTAGGAGTGTAATTTATCGTAATTGTTGACAACGTGGTTCGGACTTTAACCAGTTGACAGTCGCATACTGTACACTTTATTAACTCAACAGGCACTCATAACGGGGAAATTATCATACATTGGTTTAACGTATACTACTATTGGACGATTTTTCGCCGACAAACCAATCACCTTGTCGGTACTAAATATGACGTCATCACGATTTGGCAAAGCACAAAAAATGACGTCACGTAGTTTAAAGCGTTTGCGTTTACGTCTTTCTGGTATCAGTGTTAAATTTGTAATAAAATGGTAGTTTAATTCAATTCGTTATAGATTTTTTTTTTTTTACACAATATATAGAACTTTGGGTTTTGAAAATTATTTGTGAACCGTGAATAAAATACAAAGTTAAAGCAATACCCAGAACTCATTGTTAAACTAAGTACCCAGAACAGTAAAGTAGTTTACGTCGTTTCTATATACACGGACATGTAGCCGATGTAGGCTTACAATAATATTAAAAAACTCGGTACCAGTTATTATCAAATTTATGTCCGTGAAACTGCCTGCCAAAACGAGTGGCTGTAATCCGTTCGTTTGAAATGTGTAAATATGTATATTCTTTGTATGTACATGTATGTGTGTGCGTGTATCTAGTATATATATATATATATATATATATATATATATATATATATATATATATATATATATATATATATATATATATATGTATGTATGCATGCATGCATGTATTGATGAATGGATGCAGGCAGGTAGGTGGGTTAGTTTGTAGGTACGTACGTACATATGGATGGATCTTTGGATGGTTTAAAATTTGTTTTGTTTAACGAAATCACTAGAACACATTGAGTTTTAGAGAGGAAACCCGCTACATTCTCTCCCCATTAGTAACAAGGGATCTTTTGTATGCATCTCATAGACTGGATAGCACATACCACGGTATTTGATATATGACTAGTGACGCACTGACTGGAACGATAAATAGTCCAATGGGTACACCGACGGGAATCGATCCTAGACAGACCGCGTATCAGGCGAAGCATTTTCCACTGGGCTACATCCTGCCTCGGATAGATGGATGGATGGATGCATGTATGTTTGCGTGTTCATGTATGCCTGTATGTGTACCAGGTTATGTAAATGTGTTTGCGTGTGCATATTTAGCTATGTCCCACTTATGGCGATAAATCAATGTTGACTTTCTCTTATATCAATAAGTCGTACTTATCTAACAACCCACATGATGATATCTCGCTTCTTCTTTCACAAAAACCGGCCTCGTTGGCGTCGTGGCAGGTCCTCGGTCTACAGGCTGGTAGGTACTGGGTTCAGATCCCAGTCGAGGCATGGGATTTTTAATCCAGATACCGACTCCAAAACCTGAGTGAGTGCTCCGCAAGGCTCAATGGGTAGGTGTAAACCACTTGCACCGACCAGTGATCCATAACTGGTTCAACAAAGGGGAAGTGCAAATAAAAGATCCCTTGCTGCTAATCGGAAGAGTAGCCCATGTAATGGCGACAGCGGGTTTCCTCTCAAAATCTGTGTGGTCCTTAACCATATGTCTGACGCCATATAACCGTAAATAAAATGTGTTGAGTGCGTCGTTAAATAAAACATTTCTTTCTTTCTTTCACAAACATATAATTTGATCAGCGGTTTATTTGTGTGATATCTTTCTTCTTCATCTCTCTCTCTCTCTCTCTCTCTCTCTCTCTCTCTCTCTCTCTCTCTCTCTCTCTCTCTCTCTCTCTCTCTCTCTCTCTCTCTCAGGAGGGACGTAGTCCACTGGTATAGCGTTCGCTCGATGCGCGGTCGGTGGGCCCATTGGGCTATTTTTGTTTCCAGCCAGTACACGACGACTGTTATATCAAAGGCCGTGGTATGTACTATCCTGTCAGTGGGATGGTGCATATAAAAGATCCCTTGCTGCTAAGAGTAGCCCATAAAGTGGCGACAGCGGGTTTCCTCTCTCAATAGCTGTGTGGTCCTTAACCATATGTCTGACGCCATATTACCGTAAATAAAATGTGTTGAGTGCGTCGTTAAATAAAACATGTCATTTTGTTATATTGAAGATGTTGAACGTCCGAGGTGACCCATAAAGTTCCAAGAGCATTCGTGAGCTTACCATCTTTGGATGGGCCACCTATACGGATGACCACTTAAGGTCATTGCTATATAAAACTCCAGCAGTACACGATAAACCACCATCACTAGATCACTCATCACTATCATCAGACCACACTCATGATGGTAATAACCATAGGAGCTGTAATGTACTTGGAGTAAGGTAAGTATACTCTTTTTATATAACAGGATAATTATTTACATAGAGTCCGCTAGGACTCGGTAAAAGCCTATTTTTTGTATTTGTGCATTCGTATATTTAAATTCGACCCCCTCCCCAAAATCCCCTACCCCACCTCCCAAACCCAGTAAGCCCACCACCACCAGGAAAAGCAGAAAATGCGAAATCGATAAAGAGGCAAACCCGGATACGGAATTCGTCAGCCTCAACCCCCACCTTAAACCAAAGGAGCTGGCGCTTAACCTAGCCCAAAAATCCACCTGCCGCTCCACCCCCGCGACTCCTAGGAGCGCAGTAAAGCGGCCCGGATCCCTCAATCTGAGCCAAGAGGCTAGCCTGTTTTCGGACAGCGAACCAGACGATGAGATGGATATCCATGATATCCATCCTGAAATAACCATTAAAAATAAATTTGATGTCCCAGCCACCCTGGGCAGAAGCCACAAAAAAGCGAGAGTAGCAAACAAAAACAGTAGCATAAAACAGAGCTGTAGCATAAAAGGACTAAGGCAAGTCACCATCAATGGAGCAAACCCCAGTCCATACCAGTATGTATACTGGCAAAACTTCCTCAGCAAAACAACAACGAACCCCCTCAAAGCCTTTTACCACACCCAACTAACCAATGGAACGACCTATATTAAAGGGGAAGAAACAACGCTAGAAGCACTGGCCCATTAATCCTGCTAAAAATGAACCCACAAACAGAAAGTATGGACAACATCGAACTAAAAACGGTAGACAAGGAAATAGCCGAACGTGAAATGGTAACATTCAACTTCGTGACCAGCCAAACTAGCGTAGATAGCAAAAATCTCCACATGCTGATCCAAAAATCCCTAGAAATAGGAAACACGCCCAAAACTTGTCACAAAAAATTAGATTTCACAACTAAACAAACGGTAAATCCAAAAACGAGAGCGGACCCCATCGAAGCAACCGCGTCCGCCACACTCGCCAAAAACAAAATGGCCGCTAAAACCAATGCAGGTAGCCTTTGGCCCCAAACAAGACTAAACCAAACCAATAGAGCATACCAGCGATACCCACCAACTAAAGCCGCAAACGAAAAGAAAGCAAAACGAACCCCGGCGAAAAGCATAAACTTCTTAAAAAACAAAACGATAATAATCACCCAAACTAGAGATAAGATCACCAAACAAGAAAAAAGGGCAGCCAGCAAAACCATTACCAAAGCGATTACCACTTCTTACAAAACTATCCCCCCCCCCCTACTCTCAATCTCCTTCTCACACGCCATTTCCCCACCCTCCCTCACCCCAACACCCACCCCTACCTAACAACCCACCTCCCACACCAGCCCAACTATCACCACCACCCCACCGAACCCCACCCCTACCGCCAGCTCAACTCAAGAACCCACCTTCACCGATACCCTGCCACCCCTAGTTTCCACCCCAACCCAAAACTTAAACCCTACCCCAACCCCCGATGCACCCACCCCTACCTTGACATCACCCCATAACCCACCACCCACGACCCAAGCCAACCCAACGAGCAGCCAACCAACCAAACCCACCAACAAATGGTTGGTTAAACTCCACCCACTCCCCCCCCCCCCCCCCCCCCCCCACAAGAAACGACCAAAAACCGCACTCCAGGCTGGAAACCCCCAACTTAAAATAGATGAAATTACCATTTGGACCAACGGCTATCTATTAATCACAGCAGATGCTACCACCAATAACTGGATTTATATCCTAGGTCGCCGGCATAAACTTCAAGAGTATGAAATAAAACCCTCTAAATGCCACCACTGCCAACAATGGGGCCATGGAGCAAACAAATGCAGACAACACAGGGAGCTTCCAACATGCCACAGATGCGGCCAAAGACATCCTAGAAGCTCCCTAAACTCCCCATGTATGCGACCCATCCAGTGTCCTAACTGCCTTAGCCGGCACATGGCCCATGATAGTCGCTGCCACCACTTCCAAAAGGTGACGAGGCAGCTAAATAATACTAAAAAACCCCAAACCAACCAAACCAACCAAATAAGCCAGATAACCTATAAATCAAAACCAATTTCATCAACCATCTCATACGCCGAAATGGTAAAAAATAAGGAACAAAGCAAAATTAGTGAACTAACCAGAATAATAGAAAAACTTGCGCAAGAGGTATCTGAAATTAAAAATAATTTCAACCGGACAAACAACTAAAGATTAAATAAAAACTAAATAACTAAAACTAACTCCAGGACCAGATAATGGGAGACAAGTCTCCACACGCCCCAAAAACTAATAACAAACCAGACAATAAAGGCCTTAGTGTTTTCCAGTGGAACGCTAAAGGCCTCCACTCAATGGGACATGGTGCCGAACTCATTCAACTCGTTAGCACCAATAACAACAAGCCTGACATAACATGCATTCAGGAAACCTGGTTAGGAACTGCCCCCCCCCCAAAAAAAAAATAATAATAAAAAAATAATAATAACAAAATAACACCTAAATTTTTTAAAATACCGGGCTATACAACTTACTATAAAAACCGTGAGAATAGCACTAGAGGTGGACTAGCCACGCTCATTAAAAATACCATCCCACATAACGAAATTAAACACGAAGCCTTAAATACCAATCAGGAAGTCCTAGGACTTACGGTACTAAATAAAAATATGCCTATAGACGTCATCAATGTCTATAGCCCACCCGGAGCAGCCCACAAACAGCTAACCATAAACGACTACAATAAACTGATTAAGCCAAATAATAACCTAATCCTAGTAGGGGACTTCAACAGCCATAGCCCACTGTGGGGAGGTCAGCACTCCGATACACAGGGTGACATACTAGAAAACTTCATCACTATAAACAACCTAGTATGTCTCAACGACGGCAGCCCCACCTACTATCACGACCAGCTAGCAACCTCATCTGCCATCGATCTTACCATAACCTCTAATAACATAGGAGCAAATGCCCAATGGGTGGTACTAGATACTCTAAATAGCGACCACCTACCATACTACTAACTAACTATAAAAGTAATATAGACTATACTGAACAACAAAAATTCTTACCAAAATTCAAATTTAGTAAAGCCAACTGGGCAGGCTTTACAAGCGACTGCAGCCAAATTAAACTAGAAACTAATATAGATATCGATGAAGCGACCACAAAAATCACCAACGAAATAATTAAAATAGCAGAAAAAAATATACCTAAAACCAAACAACCAACTAAAAATTCACCTGTCAGTTGGTGGACGGACGTAATTCAAGCGAAATGCGGCTTCAGAAACAGGATGCGAAAACTCTTTAATAAAAACGGGTAAACCAGAATACCACGCTAAATATAAAATAGCAAAAAAGTAAATAGGTAAACTAATCACGGAAGCTAAACAGGCCAGCTGGCAGACATTCTGCGGGGAAATCAACACCAGAACCTCTATTAGAGAAATGTGGAAAAAAGTTCATGCCATACAAGGACAACGCACGATCGTTACAGTCCTCAAAAAAAAAAAAATTAGCCACCACAAATAAACAAAAGGCAGACCTCCTAAGTCAAACATTTAGCAAAAATAGCAGCAACGAAAACTTCCCTAAAAAATTCTTTGATAAACTTAAGAAGGATAACAACCTACCAACAAATGATACTATGATGGATACACAACCTAACACGGATAATCTTGAATTTAATAAACCACTAACACTAATAGAACTAAAAGCGGCCATTAAAGCAAACGGAAGCACTGCTTTTGGTTTACAAAGCATGTATACTCTCCAGGATAGACTATGGAGCCCAAGCCTACAGCTGCGCCGACCCCAAGCTACTGCAAAAACTAGATGTTATCCAAAATCAAGCCCTAAGAACAATAGCCAAAGTTCCACGTAACACTAGCGGCCAAAGCCTAGAAGTAGAATTTAACATCATGCCACTTAAATACCGCCGCAATATTCAACATCTTAACTACCACCTAAAAATCCACTCGCTTAAATTAGACCACCCAGTTCAGGAACTTACTCCTATAACTACTAAACCAGGGCTTGAATTTAATAAAAAAACAAAAAGCTTAATGACTCATTTGCCACTAGGGCCAGTAAACTAGAACTAGAAGTCGGAATTGATAACATACCAGTAGCTCTATATAACACTAATCAACCTATGGAATGCCACACTCCATATCTAATTAAAAAAGCCACGGACGAAACACCATTTCCACCCTTTAAAAAAGTCCTGTTTGAAGCCGCAGCCAACGAAAATTACCCAGAGCACATCCATATTTACACAGATGGCTCAAAAACCCCCAGATAGCGGTAGGGTTGGCTTCGCAATAGTAGAAGAAAAAATATCCAAACATTCTAAGCTTGTTAAATACGCCAGGCTGTCAGACAACCTATCAGTCTACACAGCAGAACTGACAGCCATCTACGAGGCACTAATCTGGATTAGAAATAAACAATACCCTAAAAGCGTCATCTTCTCAGATAGCCTTAGCTCAATCCAATCTGGGTCCCAGCTCACGTAGGAATAATTGGTAACGAAGTAGCCGACTATGGAGCAAAAACAGCACCCTCAATCACCAGTACAATCACCACAATACCTTTAGGAATAACAGAGCTAATGTCAAAAGCAAAAAAAACACTACATAAATCAATGGCAAGCCATCTGGGACCTAACAAATAATACATGGCACTATAACATCAAGCCACTAGTCAACTCAATAAGACCTAAACACAAAAACACATATGTGGATAAGCTAATCACTAAACTACGCCTAGGTAAAGCCTCAAAACTCAACAGCTGCTCCTTTACAAAACTAAACCCAGAATGTGATTGTGGCACCCGGGAAGATACGAAACACTATCTCCTGGATTGCACGCTACATACCACTCAGAGACAAATAATGATAAATTCAATAATCGAAGCCATCCACAAGAAACAAATAACGCCCAACTTTCTATTAAACCCGGATAAATGCCTAAAACATAAAACCTTCAAAGCAGTTTATCTGTTCGTCCAGTCCACCAAACCAAAGTTATAAATAAACCAGCAAAAGCACCATCACCTTTCACGTATACGCCCCCCAGAAGGAACTGCTACCAATTTAGAACTCCATTCGATGCTTTCCGACCGGGGGTACAAAGGTGAACAGGGAAAATAAGACTTACCATAGCGGTAATAGCTGTTAAGTACCTCTTCAAAACCACCCACTTGTAAACCCCTACACCAGAGTTGTAACCCTTAAACTCGGTAACGAGGCACTCAGGTGCAGGTGGTCAAAGGTGGGTCGGTAGCGAATAACATAAAACACCATTAGTAGCCCAAGAACCAAAGGTCAACGGGCAAATAGTACCCTACAACCTTTTACTACCAGCCCCCCAGAAGGAACTGCAACCAATTTCGAACTCCATTCGATGCTTTCCGACCAGGGGGCCAAAGGTGAACAGGAAAATAAGACCTGCCAATAGCTGCAAAAAAAAAAAAAAAAAAAACCCTCTTCAAAACCACCCACTTGTAAACCCCTACACCAGAGTTGTAACCCTTAAACTCGGTAACGAGGCACTCAGGTGCAGGTGGTCAAAGGTGGGTCGGTAGCGAATAACATAAAAAGGTTACCAGGTTATTAATTTACTCTAAAAATCGAGTTCTGGTAAAATCGTACATAGCACTCCCAAATGAGATCGCAGCAAACCATTTGAATAAAGAACTATCCAGCCAACCAAAGCCAATATATCAAACAGGATAGGATCACTAATTATCAACCTCTCAACCTCTCTTTTTACAGCTCGCCTAATGGTCCAAGTCAGCCAACCTCGACCAGAATACCCACATGTATATATCGCACATTCCATGTAATCGCACCATGCACTTTATTAATGATGAATAAAACCAACAGACGCGGTAAGTCACCTAGGGCACAGAGGACAACTGGAAAACAGAAAATAGAAGATTGACCAAGTAAGACCAATATAGTATAAGGGCGCAAGCCCAACAAAACCAACAGTATACAATTACCAGCAAATAGATATAATTACTTCATTAATCTTTTGCGGGGGCGGGAAACAAAATTATTAGTACGCCTAATACCCTAGTATGCCTGAGTGGATGACAGTGATGTATGTGAATATTCATTACTAATAAACTAACTATCTTTCTCTCCTTTCTCTCTCTCTTTCATTGACTGATAAAATATGCTAAGCACTAGGCTTTTTAACCAATACATATATTACAAGGGCGTGCCCTTCAAATTAGATATTTAGAATAGACTAATTCCCCCCCCCCCCCCAGCCATTGTGTTAACAAAACTACGCAAGGGCAGGGGGAGAGGGGTGGTCATGATGACCGTTGGATACATTAGAATAGGGACGTAAGACAATAGGTACAACCTAAACACCAAACTAGGATTACACACAGACAACATGCTCACTGCAACAGCACACAGGATGCATTGACTAATGATAACAATGCATCCGCCCCACATTTTAATGGCCCAGCACGTGCTTAATAAGGAACCGGACAAAAGAATACCGGTTCCGAGTACACAATTGCAATGCACCCGGGGGAGGCCGAACAAAAGAATATTGGCCGCCCCTACCCAAGCCCCAAATACTTGCTGCTGGGAAATGTACTTGGTGTCACTGAGGAGGAGGAAACTGAAGACCAAACCAACACCAGCGCTTCGACCACCCCGGAACAAATCGCCTGCCTACCAGTGTCTACACAATTGCACGAGTATCCTCTGGGTTGTCATGCCACGACCAGAAGAGGTCAGGTCCTTATCAGGACCCTATGGACAACCTAGGGAGACAACCAGCATCATGAAGGTCGATAAACAACGAGCTACTCTCGACTCACTAACGAGCTACACTCGATTCAAAACCTATACTAGCTCAACATTTACCTTTTCGACCGACCGTTCAAAATTGCGCCAAAATTACTCAACAAAAACTGCGCACCACTTTCTCTTTGGCTCTAAATGGCTCCATTCAAAATACCATAGCACCACCACCACCCCCACCCGCCTGCTACCGATTCAATCGGACTGCTGGTGCTCCCTTGCACCTGCCAGTGCAGGCGGTCCCTCCTCCCCCCCCCCCCCCCCCACCTTTCCTGTCTTGGACAGAAGGGCCGGCCAAGGCCGGCTCTTGTGCCCAAGACAGGCGTGCGCTACAACAGCTTGATCTGAATGTGCACGTAAAACCCTTATGACATGACATGACATGATAAACCACTAAACGTTTGATTCCCGTCCCGGAATTGGCCACTGGCGAGGTCAGAGGTCAGATCTGGGATGGGCGTGCCTAAACCTTAAGGACATGGGCACGTTAAATGAGTTTCCTTCCTTCCTAATCGTTTGACGCGGTTAAGGTTAAAGGAGACCGGACACCAAACCATATATACGGCGTAACGAATTTGTTTGCCGTCATAAACCACAACACGCAACTACCGCGCTCCCCTTATTGACCAAGTTGAGCGTGCCAGTCTTGGTTGGGGTTTTTTTTTCGCCGATCTCCGATGTTTGCCGGAAACTGTCGACAATTGATGAGCTAGACCCGTGATGTCATCGAACCCCCCCCCCCCCCCCTCCCCCCTGAAATCGCTTTTTTTATAATTTAATATATTTGACATTGATATCTGACATTATTATATTTACTCAACATAGAAATATATGCCCAATATCTCTGCAATCTATTTTGGAACCCCCCTTTTCAAAATCCTATGTATTGGAACCCCCCTTTTCAAAATCTTATGTACGCCCATGAACTCATATCAAAACATACTCCCAAACCCCTCACCCCCCAAATAAAAAGAAAAGAAAAGAAAAAACCCAACAAAAAAAACCCAACCACAACGGAGCAGTATATTTTCGACAAGATATATTTTTAAATATTGCAAAACAGAAAAAAAAAAAAAAGAAGTTTTGTTTACTGGATGTCAAACATTTGATAATTCCGACTCGTAGTCAACAGAGGAAACCCGCTACAAACATTCCTTTGTCCAGTTGTGGTGCACTGGTTGTAATGAGAAAAACTCAATCATCTGAATGGATCCACAGAGGTGTTCGATCATGCGACGTAAGCACAAGTATTGCAAATGCAGTAAGACAGACGCTAGATCTTGTTCAATTTATGATGCTGATATTTAGAGGTGTTTTGGCAAAGGCATGTGTGTTTTTGGGATATATATATATATATATATATATATACAGAACTTGGAAAGACTATTTATGGGACAAAAATCCTTAAGTTGCTTAATTGTTTTGTGGGTTCGCATCCCGGTACCGGCTCTCATCTAGAGTGCATTTTTAACAGCTCAAAAAGGAAATTGTAAGCCACTACAATGACTTCTCCCTCACTAACCATTAACAATTAACCACTAACCCACTTTCCTGGACAGTGACGGATCCAGAAAATCCAGCCCAATGACATGAAGCGGAATGCCAAGGGAACTTTGGGGGGGGGGGGGGCGGGGGCGGGTTAAGGGGATCGCCCTCCTTCATTAATATATAATAAAATTATAACTGTCGCAAAATTTAGGGGTTCCGGGCCTCTGGCCTCTGACCCCTGACGCCCCCCCCCCCCCCCGATCCGCCTCATAGCTAATATGTGTGCCCATGCCAGCGTGTTTGTACCTTAATTGGATACAAGCAAGAAAATCATGTTTAAATGGATGCATGCGGCCTCATGGACCAGTGCACGTAGACGACAAGTAAACAGATATATAATTAATGTAAAATTAGAAACGACCGATCACGTTTGTGTAATACGTCGCTTGTTCACCGTGCAATGACACAACTCCAGCTATCGATAACATAACTCCGTGTACCAATCGATTGCCACCCGGTTTGTACCACAAACAGGGAACGGTTGGCTATGGGGAAATGGCACTTCTGAGAGGCATGGTTACCAAGACAAATAACAGCGTGACATGAGCTATAGAAAGAACCGCCGAAAATAGATCTGTCCTATCGTCTCGATTTCAGACTGGAATTGTCATAATGGATCTATAGAATATTATTGAGCAGAACATAAAAACGACCAAGTAGGTGGGTTTTTTTTTTTTTTTATTGTTTTTTTTAAAGGATTGACGAGTACACCATTGATTGTATAAACTACAGTTTGAAACTGATGTTGTCCTGAATAAAACAATACCTAATAAATAAATAAATAAATAAATAAAATACTTTAAATTAAATTAAATTAAAAAACAAATCAAAATTACATGTTAAAAAATTATGACGATGTAACACCCCAAACCACCCCACCCCCCCCCCAAAAAAAAATAATCAAAACTACATGTTAAAACATTATGACGACGTAACACCCCAACCCCCCAAAAAAACCCTACCCCCCCCCCACAACAACAACAACAACATGCAATACGATAAATTAGAATGTGCGTACAAATTTGATTGGTATGAATTAGTGCGAGAGAGAGAGAGAGAGAGAGAGAGAGAGAGAGAGAGAGAGAGAGAGAGAGAGAGAGAGAGAGAGAGAGAGAGAGAGAGAGACACACACACAGAGAGAGAGAGAGAGAGAGAGAGAGAGAGAGAGAGAGAGAGAGAGAGAGAGAGAGAGAGAGAAGTAAGGAGGAATTATGTTCACTAATTATTTTTTATTATTTTATTCAGTAATTGCCCCACAGCATTTTAAGGATTGCCGCCTATTTTTAATATCTCACCGGTAATACGAATAGTAAGGAAATGGATGCAGGCACCTTCAACACTCTCGGACTCATTGAAATTGTCAAAATAAGCCCACAGCAAAAGCAGGTAAAATTTTTATAAATATGCATATATTATTGTCTTTTAAATATTTAATATTAACTAGTGTTCTTCTAATATTAGGCAAAAATCCTTGCCACGGAAATCATATTTTACTTTTGGGGACAAAAACAAGATATAATCTAGTTTAACCTCTGCTTTTATTTGTTGAACCGACTTTAAATTTTCATAAGTAATACTCTGTATTGTATTATGTTTCCGACTAACAGAGACTTTTTGGCGTCTAAAATTACAAATTAATTTTACATTTTGGGGCGGGACGTAGCCCAGTGGTAAAGCGCTCGCTGGATGCGCGGTCGGTGTGAGATCGATCCCCGTCGGCTATTTTTCGTTCCAGCCAGTGCACCGCGACTGGTATAGCAAAGGCCGTGGTATGTGCTCTCCTGTCTGTAGGATGGTGCATATAAAATATCCCTTGCTGCTAATGAAAGAAAATGTAGCGACGGGTTTCCTCTAAGACTACATGTCGAAATTACCAAATCCAATAGCCGATGATTAATAAATCAATGTGCTCTAGTGGTGTCGTTAAACAAAACAAACTTAATCCACAGACAAGACAGTGCATACCACGGCCGTTGACATGCAAGTTGGTCCGCCGAGAACGTTCGATCGATGCTTTGACCTGAGTACCAGACGAGCACTCTTACGTCTGAGCTGATCCCCGCCCCTGCAATGTTCTGAAATGTCAGCAGTGATTTACTGTCTGTTCTTTTCAAAATAAGCCGGGAAGGTTTGAACATTGATTGTTATGTAGAAATATGTGTAGATTTCAGATCTGCAACTCTTACCTGCCTAAACCTGTACGTTAATTGGGAATTTGCATACTTTTAATGGTACGTCAAAGACAAATTTTGTTCTACTCCCAAACCCCAGTCCACAGGACAGACACCAAATTTCAGTTAAGCTACGCGCGAGATTAAACTCTTCGAAAATGTTTTTTTTGTGAAGCTTAAAGGCGCTCAATCACGGATTTAGTGGGCCTTATTTCTCTAAATATGGATTTAAATGGAAATTACATTCATTTGGAATACCAAACCTAGTTATTGTATGATCCAAAACATTTTAATTGAACTACGATCGAGGGAATTCCATGACACACTTCATTTTTAAAATTTGGAAGTCTTCTTGTGAAAAGTCATAAAAATACGGCAAAAAAGACCCGTAGTGATGAGGCTGTATATACGACAACCGTATAATGTATTTTAGAATTTTATATAAACGACCGCCATGTATAGAGACTTGGCAAATAAGGGCCGGCTATATAATAAAATAATTTTTAAAAATATATTATTTCATGACGAAAATAACTGCGAATACGCTGAAATAAAATAATAATCAGTCGAAACATGAACTCACCATTTATTATTATTATCATCATCATCATCATCATCATCAGGCGCGTGTTCATGGGATTTAGCAGGGGAGAGAGTCTAGATGGTTACAACGCTATAGTGCTTGGTTCGAAAACGGATAACATGTTTTCCAGCGTCACAAATGTGGCATACAAGCAGCCAGTCGTTTTTCGTTAAACGTTTGCAAATTACTTTGACTGATTTGCATAGTGGACATCACAGTTCGTGGTACACTGTATACATTGAATACCGTATAACCGGAAATTTTCGAGGATTTTTATTTTCGTGGGTTTCGAGGGTAAGTAGTCAGCATCGAAAATATAAATCCTTGAAAATATTTGAAAAAATCTACAAATTCTAACTAAAATATTTATTGTGAAAACCATAACACACTGACAATTTACCGGAACATTTTATTTCCTGTCATGCGCAGTCCACCGGATACGACAAGAGAATAGTATAGTCAAAACAACAAGTTAGAATTTTAAAAAAGTTATTGCGTGAATCTCACTGTTTGTAGAATATAATGAAATATTTTTAAATTTCGTATATTGCTTTTGTCAATGTCCGCCCGCACTGCATCAGAGATTCCGGGTGGATAAATGCAGATTTCAACATTTCCTGGCGTATTTTTAATTCTGCCATAACTTTCATAATCCACCTTGCATGAATTGGTTTTATCGCCGAAGTACGCAATTCGATCTTCATGTCCGTTACAACTTCGCCGTGTTTCATAGCCAGGGAAACCCGCTTTGAATACCATGTGGTAAAATTAGACTTCATTAAGTACTTTGTTCACACATACGTCGTATTTGGCTTTACACAAAATCAAAGACTGTGATCAGTTGTCTGTCGAATAGCATACCGGCTATTGTTTAACTTTACACGTCGGTAGTATCGAACAACTGGCAGCCGAAGTGAAACTTTAATCAACAATAGCAAGTATTCTCGCAACTAGACTTGCTAAAACTCGAAAATAAAACCACTTTCAATTTAAATTTGGCAAACAACGAAAATAAGAAACCTTGAAATGTTTTTATACCCCAAACCACGAAAAATTAAGACCACCAAAATTTCCGGTTATACGGTATTTCATTGATTGAAACATATGTTATTGCTTTAACAAATGGATTACACAGATATTTCTTCTAACTTACTAGGTTTTCTGTAAACCTCTATATAACAAAGAACTTACAAAAGTCAACTTTATTAGCAGGTGGGCGTTATATACATGTGACGGTACATGCTCTTAAATTTGTTTTAGCCTGTGGCAATATTAATTGTGTTAGAGGGCCGTGTGCAGTTCCAATATGCACTTAAGCCCAGGTGGGCACTTTGTTACGTAATACCTCCGCGCGACCGTGGTCGTGCTCTTTCCAATACACACCCAGGCCAGGTGCGGAGGCCATGTGGCCAGTAGTTACGTAATACCTCCGCGAGTGCGGTTTTACGACCGTGATTTTGGCGACTAGGCGTCAGCAAGTCTGGCCATTCTAAGAAAAATATGCCGGCTTGGTCGCTGTGGAAATATCACTTGATAGGGGGAGGACCGCGTTGTACCCCCAGGCGATACTGGGATTTTATAATAAATAGCTAGGGTTTTAGAGATATCAGGGAGAAACATAGGAAGGCTTCCAGGGGGAACGTTGTCCGTTTGGACTTGTTAAATATTATTCCTGCTCTGTTGTATAACCTTGATGTGATTGATGTGACTTTAAATATTTTAATACTGTATTATACCAATATTATTTAGACGGTGCTGCCGGTAATCTGACGCAGTAAACTGTAGGCTCACTGTCTAATATATATAAAGCTTAATCAGTCATCCTAGAGGACCTAGGTAAACTGTAGGTTATTGTCTTTATTGTGATAGGTACCAGTATTAATTCTGTATTACAAGGTTATTGAATGAGTAGTTAAGGGTTAATTAAAAATTAACCAGTTAGGAATAGAGTTGTAATTCCTTTATTACTTAAGTTCCCCTGGAAGTGTTTCTCAATTATCACATGTGTGGGTGTTGTGTCATGGTGAAGTGATTAGAATATAGTATAAACTAGACACCTAGTGATTAACTAATTAAGTGATCAGTTCTGGGTTGTTACTATTTGTTGTTGTTAATTAACTACTGCGGCAGTACATTTGTCAGCGTAGGTTAATACAGATTCCAAAGTGTATTGTGTTTTTGTTGTGTTTTCTAGTGAACTAAACGTGCTATATTATATATACTTTATATAAGATCTTATCTCTGTTCATACCTAGAGACGAGCCACGCGGGTATAACTGCCCGTTACAGAGAGATCTAATAGATATACAGTTAGGAGAGATATTTGGATAATCGTGTGTTTCATTCAGTTACGGGTATTATAGGATCCCCGTGACAGGATTAAAATAGATACATTGGTATACGCAATGTAGAGCTTGAAGTGCCCGTTACTGATGCGTGGTTGTTAAATGAAGGTGGCATTTATAGCAGTTCGACCGAACATGACAGTCCTGTTCACACTAACCTTACTTATATGGTGCTGAACATGGTACGAGTAATTTTATTCAACAGTTCCTTTTCACAGTGTAATATTAATTTGATATCGAGTTTTCAGACCACTAAATTGGTGCTAATAATGAAACATTTTAGGGGATGCTACAGTGAGAATAGATCCTGTAATCCTGCCGAGCAAGTGACACTATATTTGAGCTAAGGGTATAACCCCAAAAGGACAAAACAAGATTTTTTTTGTTTTTAATACGTCAATGTAAATTATGACATTTGTGGTTTATGAGTTGCGTCATTTGTCGTTGTGACATTTGTGGCGTTCAGCGTTGTGACATATGTGTCAGTAACATTGCGACATTCCTGGTCGTTGTGATATTTGTGGTCTTTGCGACGTTTGTACAGACGATATCGACCATCCTCGTGGCAGCTTGTACGGATACGTTTGGAGTAAACCTTTCTTCATTATGACTTCGTGTTTTCTGTTCAATTCTTCTAAAATGTAAGTATAGGGAAGTGTTTTATTATAGGTACGTGTGATTGTATTGTACGTGTGATTGTATTATAGGTACGTGTGATTTTATTGTAAGGAAATATGATTTTATAATAGGTACGTGTGATTTTGTTGAAGGGAAGTGTAATTTTATTATAGGTGCGTGTGATTTTATTATAGGGAAGTGTGATTTTATTGTAGGGAAGTGTGATTTTGTTATAGGGAAGCGTGATTTTATTATAGGTGCGTGTGATTTTATTGTAGGTGCGAGTGATTTTATTATAGGGAAGTGTCATTTTGTTATAGGGACGTGTGATTTTCTTATAGGGAAGCGTGATTTTATTATAGGTGTGTGTGATTTTATTATAGGTATGTGTGATTTTGCTATAGGGAAGCGTGATTTTATTGTAGGTGCGTGTGATTTTATTATAGGTGCGTGTGATTTTATTACAGGGAAGCGTGATTTTATTATTGGTGCGTGTGATTTTATTGTAGATGCGTGTGATTTTATTATAGGGAAGTGTGATTTTATTGTAGGTGCATGTGATTTTATTATAGGGAAGTGTGATTTTATTGTAGGTGCATGTGATTTTATTATAGGGAAGTGTGATTTTATTGTAGGTGCGTGTGATTTTATTATAGGTACGTGTGGTTTTGTTATAGGGAAGTGTGATTTTATTATAGGTGCGTGTGATTTTATTGTAGGTGCGTGTGATTTTATTGTAGGGAAGTGTGATTTTGTTATAGGTGCGTGTGATTTTATTATAGGTACATGTGATTTTATTATAGGGAAGTGTGATTTTGTTATAGGGAAGTGTGATTTTATTATAGGTGCGTGTGATTTTATTGTATGTGCGTGTGATTTTATTATAGGGAAGTGTGATTTTGTTATAGGGAAGTGTGATTTTATTATAGGTGCGTGTGATTTTATTGTAGGGAAGTGTGATTTTATTACAGGGAAGTGTGATTTTATTGTAGGTGCGTGTGTTTTATTATAGGTACGTGTGATTTTGTTATAGGGAAGTGTGATTTTATTATAGGTGCGTGTGATTGTATTGTAGGGAAGTGTGATTTTATTGTAGGTAAGTGTGATTTTGTTATAGGTGCGTGTGATTTTATTATAGGTACATGTGATTTTATTATAGGGAAGTGTGATTTTGTTATAGGGAAATGTGATTTTATTATAGGTGCATGTGATTTTATTGTAGGGAAGTGTGATTTTATTATAGGGAAGTGTGATTTTGTTATAGGGAAGTGTGATTTTATTATAGGTGCGTGTGATTTTATTGTAGGGAAGTGTCATTTTATTACAGGTAAGTGTCATTTTGTTATTGGTAAGTGGTTTTGTTATAGGTAAGCCTGATTGTTTTATAAGTATACCAATTTAAATTTTAAAACATCAGTGTAAATGAAAAAGGTTTCTTTGCAAATTATCCTGAAATTATTTTGGTTAAATTTTGTTACAAGACAATTGTGAAGACAACTGATGGAACAGTCAAGAAAAAGTCTACTTTTAGGCTTTGTGTGCAACATTATCGACTACTTTGTATGCAGCATTATCGATTACTTTGTATGCAGCATTATCGATTACTTTGTGTGCAGCATTATCGATTACTTAGTGTGCAGCATTATCGATTACTTTGTGTGCAGCATTATCGATTACTTTGTGTGCAGCATTATCGATTACTTTGTGTGCAGCATTTTCGATTACTTTGTGTGCAGCATTATCGATTACTTTGTGTGCAGCATTATCGACTACTTTGTGTGCAGCATTTTCGATTACTTTGTGTGCAGCATTATCGACTACTTTGTGTGCAGCATTATCCATTATTTTGTGTGCAGCATTATCCATTATTGTGTGTGCAGCATTATCCATTATTTTGTGTGCAGCATTATCGAGTATTTTGATTGTTTTAACGTTTTGTCGTCACCCCTATATTACAAATGAGATTAATCTATATAACTTGATGATAATTGTTTAGTTCTTTTTTTTTACAATTCACACAGACATTTTCAGTAAGAAAAGTTATTTGATTTGGTATGGGTTTAAAACTCATTAATTGAAAGTGAGTAAGATGTTTTAATATAATTTTTAACATTATTCATTATAGAGTTAAAGGCATGCACTACAAATATTTCTACCACTCAAAATGTGCTAATGTTTCACCTATGTATTCTATAAGCATATCAAAACACATATCTGCCACCCAGCAAGTTAATGCCTCCCGGTCCCACCCTGGGCCCCCTGGGGGAGTATGAATATCTAGTTATTTAGGTAAGTGGTTAGCTAATCTTACTTGTATCTTGTTTTCTATTGGCGATCGTCTGGTCTGTTTGTAGCGACTATTACTCATCTTTGTCTGCTGTGAAAGGAATTGTATCTACTACCTTACATACATAAAGTGCATAATAACATTTGATAATTTTTTAATGAACAGTCCTCAGTTATGTACAGTTTTCCGGTCGTTGATTGGTTATATCGTTCAGTTGATGTTTCTGGAAGAGAGATGGTGTAATTACTGAGTTCTATTCTGGTTGGGAGCTTTGGTGACCCTGATTGGTTCTGTGGTTGACCAATTAGTGGAACGTATTTTTTAATCCTGTCTGGTTGTAATAAATAGGCGGGCTATTACTAATATTCCATTACTTGTTTCAACATGGAGAAGGTGGCTATATTTGGTAGCAGCTATGTCAGGCGGTTAGGACAGCACACACGTGGTGACGTGTGTGTCAGCCGAATGTCGATTTTTTGGTCAAGGTGGTATGCGGTCGGACCGTATCTCGGAGGAGTTATATAAGGCAGTGGTGGATTACCAGCCGTCCCTGGTGATAATACACCTGGGCGGAAATGACATTGCCCCCGGAACAGTCCCGAAGGAGATAGTTGACCGCCTTTTACGGTTGCGTCAACGTTTTTTGACTGAGGGGGTGGCTCGAGTGTGTATCCTGGAGATTTGCCGCCGTGGGGTATTTAGGAAGTCCCCTGATATGACTAGCCCGTTTTAATATCCTTCAGAATGCCGTCAACCGTGGGTTGAAGAAGCTGATCCGGCGGGACTCGGTGCCGATGACTACGAATTATCTTGAAGATTTTCTGGATGATGGGGTCCACTTTAATCCCCGGGGAATGCGAAAGTACTTCTTTCGCATTCGCAATACTATCAGACCACGATAGTATTGCAGTGTTGGCCCTTTTAAGGGCCCCTAATTATTACGAAATTGAGGATACCAATTGCAATTAGAACTTATACACAGCATGCACATTTAATAAATTCTGTAACATAACAATCTCCTATTGGTTGAGTATGTGGTAACGTAGCTTAATATGTTATACTTTAACTATTAGTTAGCTATTCTGTCACACGAGCCACCCTCCGATTTGAAGCGCTAATCAAGTCGAGTGCAACAGGGGGGCAACATCTCTTCAGAGGGCGGTTGGTGGCAGTATGTTTATTTTAGCTGAGTGGTTAATATTTTCTTATTTATTATTCCTATTTTTATTTATATAACTCCTGTCCGGTATTCAACCACTGGTTTGGAATGCTAATCGTGGTCGAGTGCGGCATGGTGGCAATTCCGTTCCCAGTGGCTAAAGGGGTGACGGTTGTTATAACTTAGGTTTGGTAGATTGTACGAACTGGTAGAGCGCGTGAAAGATTTCGTTTTTTGTTTTCTTATCTGGTTGTAGTAGGTTATTAGGTATTATGGTGGCAGGGTTGCTAATGTTAAGTATTTTTTAGTAGTTGCATTCTGTGGTTATTATGCAATGGGCAGTCCAGGAGATAGTGTTTCATATCTTCTGGCGTGCCACATTGACAGTTAGGTGAGCTTTTGTTTACAATAGCCAGACTGTTGTTGAGTGCCATTGAGTTTCCTATTCTTAGTTTGATTATTGTTTTATCGATTAGAGAGTTTTTATGTTTAGGTCTAACTGAGTTAACAATAGGTTTGATGTTATAATGCCAGAAGTTTTTTGTTTGGTCCCAGCTTTCCTGCCATAGATTAATGTAATGTTTTTTAGCTATTGAGATTAGTTCAGTAATGCCTAGTAGAATAGTTTGCTGATGTTTAATGTTGATGGTCAGTGCCTTTTTTGCCCCATAATCTGCACTTTCGTTACCCATAATACCTACATGAGCTGGGACCCATTCTATTGTTACGTCTAAATTTAGTTGATTTAGTTCGTTTAGTTCTCTGTAGATGGCTGAGATGATATCTGGTCTAGTGGTTCTATTAGATTGAATAGATTGGATAGAGCTGAGACTATCGGAGAAGATTACACTTGTTGAGTATTTTTTGTTTTTGATCCATTTTAGTGCTTCTAAAATGGCTGTCAGTTCTGCTGTATAAACTGAGAGATTATCTGACAGCCTAGCAATTTTGATTAATTTAGGGTGCCATGTAATTTTCTCTTCTACTATTGCATACCCAACCCTGCCATTATCTGGATTTTTGGAGCCATCTGTAAAGATGTGGGTGTGCTCCGGGTAGTTTTCGTTGGCACAGACTTCATATAAGATTTGTTTGAAGGGAGGGAAGGGGTTTTTATCCGTAGCTGTTTTAACTAGGTAAGGTGTGTGGCAATACACTGGTTGGTTTAGGGTGTGCATTGCCACTGGTATATCATCTATTCCTACTTCGGTTTCTATATTATGTGCTGTAGTAGCAAAGGAGTTGCCTAGTTTTAAGTTAGATTTAAAGGTTACACCTACTTTTTTAGCCACTGGAGTAAGTTCCTGCACTGGGTGTTCATGATCAAATGAATGAACTTTAAGGTGGTACTTAAGGTGTTGAAGTTTTCTGCGGTGGTCCAGTGGCATAATATTAAATTCTGCTTCTAAACTGTGTCCATTAGTATTAGCTGGTACCCTAGCGATTATTCTAAGAGCTTGATTTTGAATACTGTCTAATTTATGGAGTAAGTATGGGGTGGCGCTGCTGTAGGCTTGTGCTCCATAATCCAGTATGGAGAGTATGCAAGCTTTGTATACCATGAGCATTGCCTCAGTTTGCGCTCCCCAACTCATGCCTGAAATAGCCCTGAGTAGATTTAGTGTTTTTTTTATCTATTAATTAGGTTTAAAATATGAGGTCTAAATGTTAGTTTTGAGTTGAATATGACTCCTAGAAATTTAAATTCTTTGACTCTAGGTATAGGTTTGCCATTGGAAGTTAGTTGGCCTTCTTCTTGTTTATTTGTTTTGCTAAAGATCATAAATACGGTTTTAGTTTCAGATAGTTTAATGCCCCAAGTTAGTGCCCATTGGTTAAGTCTGTTCATATCGAGTTGCATTTTTTTTACAGACAGCTGAGGTTACTCTGCCTGTTCGCCAGATGGCGCAGTCATCGGCAAATAGTGCTGTGTTTAGTGGCGAGGCTTGATTTGGTTTTTCTTTGTCATTTAGTGCCTTAGTTAGGTCATTTATAAATATGTTGAATAAGGTTGGTGATAGGACCGAACCTTGTGGTATTCCATTTAGTATATCTGTTTTTTTCTGAGTATTGACCGTTAACTCTAACTGCTATAGATCTGTTATGAATAAAGTTATTGATGAAGTTGAACATATTGCCTTTTATCCCTTTATCATTAAGTTTAGTTAGTAGTCCTTGTCTCCAGACCATGTCGAAGGCTTTTTCAATGTCTATAAATATGGCGATGACTTTGTTGGATTTCCTGAGAGCATCATTAATAGTATTTTGTAGCCTAACTATTTGGTCAGTGGTGGAGTGTTTAGATCTAAATCCACTTTGAGTATTAGCTATACGGTTGTTTTCTAGTAATTACTTATTGAGACGTTTATTTATAATGGTTTCTAAGGTTTTACATAGATGTGAAGTGAGCGTTATCGGTCTGTAACTACCCGGCAGAGAGTGATCCTTGCCTGCTTTAGGGAGACTAAAGCATTCAGCATGTTTCCACCTTCGGGCATGGATCCCTCTTTCCAGATTTTGTTAAATAGCGATAACACTACCTCTAGTGCTGCGTCCGGCATATGTTTTAAGAGAGTATAGCTGATTTTATCAGGTCCGGTTGCAGTGCTTTATTTTAGCTTTGAGTGCTGTTTTAAGTCCAATTAGGTTTATTGGTTGGTTAAGTTCAAGGTTATCATTATTGGGCTGGTTGGTTTCAGTTGGTTGATTAGTGGGTAGAGTATTATTTTTTTTTAATTGATCAAGAAATTCTTTAGGAAAGTTTTTGTTACTGCTATTTTTGCTGAAGGTTTTGCTGAGTAGGTTAGCTTTTTGTTTGTTAGAGAGAGCAGGTTTATGTTTTTGAAGGACTGTGGGTATGGCGCGGTGCCCTTGGATGGCTTTAACTTTTTTCCACATGTCCCTAATTGTTGTTCTATTATCTACATCACTACAGAACTTTTGCCAGCTGTTTTGTTTAGCTGTAATTATTAGTTTGCTGACTTCATTTTTAGCTATTTTGTATTTATTGTGATATTCTGGTTTGCCAGTTTTTTATAAAGATTTTCCTCATTCGATTTCTGAGATTACATTTACTTTTGATATCTTCAGTCCACCAGCTGACTGGTTGATTTTTCCTAAAGGGTTTAGTTATTGGTATATGTTTATTTGCTATTTTTAGAATATTATTGGTGAGTTCGTTAGTAGCTTCATTAATATTTAGTTCGATATTGACTTTAAGGTTTAGGCATTCTTTGGAGAATCCTGCCCAGTTAGCTTTGGAGAAGTTAAATTTAGACGTAAATATTTGTTCTTCTATGAAAGTTTCATTACAATTATATTTGGTTAATATGGGCAAGTGGTCACTATTAAGAGTTTCCAAGACTTCCCAACTTGAGTTAGCTCCTATATTGTTTGAGGTGATTGTTAGGTCGACGGCTGAAGTGCTTCTATTGATATCAGAGATAAAGGTGATGTTACCGTCGTTTAGGCAGACTAAGTTGTTATTGTTGATGAAGGTTTCTAATATGTCGCCTTGAAAGTCTGTGGTGGGGTTTCCCCATAAGCTACTATGGCAGTTAAAGTCTCCTACTATGATTACATTATTATTATTGTTATTCGAGCTAATACGTTTGTTATAGTCATTTAATTTTAATTTATTGTGCTCCGGACCTGGCGGGCTGTATACGTTGATGACGTTGATACTCTTAGTATCATGCTGTATGGTTAGGCCGAGGATTTCTAGATTATTATTGTTAGGCTGGAATTTTATTTCTAAATGAGGTATATAATTTTTTTATTAATGTGGCTAGTCCACCTCTAGTGTTGCTTTCTCTGTTTTTAAAGTAGCTTGTATATCCTGGTATTTTGAATGGTTTAGTTAGATTATTTTTATTGTTATTTTTCTTAGCTTTATTTTTGGATGTTCCTAGCTAGGTTTCCTGTAGGCAAATGATGTCTGGCTTGTTGTTACTGGTGCTAATTAGTTGAATGAGTTCAGCACCATGTCCCATTGAATGGAGGCCTTTAGCGTTTCACTGGAGAACGCTAAGGCCCTTATTACTCGAGTTATGTTTATGAGTATTGGCGTATGGAGACTTGTCTCCCATATTCGATCCCGTAGTTAATTTAGGTTTAGGTTTATTTTATCTAGTTTTAGTTTCGATAAGCGTTTTATTGGCTTGTAAGTTTGTTCTTAATATTGTTTATTTCAATAAATAGCGTTTCAAGCATTGATTTTAATTCACTGACTTGTGTTATTTCGTTTGTTTTTACTGTGTCCGCGTAGGAGATATTGGCTGTTACAGGGGCTGGTTTTATGAGGTTTTCTTTTGGTTGGCTTATGAGTAGTTTTTTATTGTTTAGTTGCCGTAGTGCCTTCTGGTAGTAGTGGCATTTGTCGTCGTGGGCCATGTGCCGACTCAAGCAGTTAGGCATTGAATTGGGTGGGTGCAGGGGGAGTTGCGGGAGCTCCTTGCATGTTTCTGGCCGCATCTGTAGCATGTTTGTTGTTCTCGATTACTGCGGCATGTGTTGGCTCCATGGCCCCATTGTTGGCAGTGGTGACATTTAGTGGGTTTAAGTTCGTACGTCAGGAGCATATGTCGTCAACCTAGAATGTAGATGTAGCGGCTGGTCGAGATGGAGGTTGTAACTAGTAAGTATCCATTTGTCCATACTGTGACGTCTTTGATGTTTAGCTGGGGATTTCCCGCTTGAAGTGCTACTCTAGTTGTTTCCTGGGGTGGGAGTGGGTTTAGTCTAACTAGCCATTTGCTGTGGTTGTTGCCTCGATTTTCAGTTGGATTGGGTTTTTTAGGTAGGGTTTGGGTAGGAGTGGTGGTGGTGGGTGTAGAAGAGGGGGTAGTGCACGAGCTTGTGAGTGGGGTTGGGGTAGTGGGCGCAGAGGTTTGGGGGGCTGAGGTGGGAGCTAGGAGTGGGTTGGGGGTGGAGGGAGTGAGAGAAGGAGGGTGGGGGTGGTAGAAGAGAAAGAGATGGATATATGGGTAGGAATGGCCTGAGTTGACTTACTTGCGGGTGATTGGGCACCAGGTGTTGGTTCTGTTGGTTTAGCCTTCCTTATCTTTTTTTGTTGGTAGAACGTTTTTGGTTGTTTTTGTTCTTAGAAACTTTGCGGCGGTTTGGTATCTACTTTTTAGGGGGCTTTTGGTACTTTGTTTTCCTAGCCTTTTAATGGCTGCTGCCCTGATAGGTAAGTTGTTGGCTCTTTTGGGGGCTGCAACAACTACTTTAGACCCTATTTCTGCTTTCTTGTTTATCCTGGCTAGGGTTTTCTATTTTTGTGTTGATGGCTTACTGCCAGTACACAAATTGTTGGGGGAGTGAGTTTGAACGTGTTTTATAGGTCACCGAGACCCTCTCATTACCTGGCAGGAGGGAAATGTTTTACTTAACGACGCACTCAGGGTAGGGATGGGAGGTTCGTTTTTTTTTATTTTACTTTCGGGTCACTTTTTGATTTTTGTTAGATGATTCGATTTATTCGCGGTTCGATTTATTCACGATACGTATCACAAGTAGTACAAGCACGGCAATTATCATACATACATTTTTATAAACTATTTTGAGAGCAAGACATTTTATTTTTAAAAGTCATTTGTAAAATAATTGTAAATATAAAATTATATCTTGACTAGAAAACACAAATTTCATTTTTACCATGCCATGTTAGCGTGTTGGGTCTAGGATACTTGGGCAATGTGTCCTCCAGGATTTGAGTTCAGAGTTGGCAAAATAATTTGCGGGCGAGAATGCTAGGGATAGTCTCTCCGGTATTATTATTATTATTATTATTATTATTATTATTATTATTCAGTTGTCTTTAGATGCATTCTGGAGACATAATATATGGGTGTCGTGTACACATTATAGAAGTCTAAAAGAACACTATAGTTCCCTGCACCCTGAGTTTATATTGCAAATTTAGGGTCACATTAGGTAATGGATAAAACCAGTTAATCTATCAGTAATTTTGATTACAAACTATACATTTCCAGAAAGGGGAGTGGGTAGACTGTCTAAATATAAAATAATATTTTTAAAATGATATACCATACAGGTGAAAACCAGGTAAATACAGGTAAAATTTGCATATCTTTCATGTATTTGATAAATGAAACATGGTAATAATGTGAAAATAAAGTCAAGATTGATCAATAAGTTATGTATTTAATTAATTTGAATTTCACAAAGTATATACAAGTTGACTTACAATGCCAGTGGAGCCACAGTGATTACAGGTATTGAACAACCCGAATGAAAGTTTCAAAGTTCCAAAGAATATTCGAACTGGTCACAGAAGGTGTTTTTTCCCAAACAAATAACATCTTTTGTACTCCATAAAATATTTACACAATATTTACAAAGATAATAACATTATTCAGCGACATAGTTCTGGTGCTCTACAGATTTATCTGTGTGTGAAAGTCTTTGAAACATGTGTTTTTTGGGTTACAACACAGGTAAACATCACATTTGTCACATTTCATGCTGGTTTTTCTTTGTTTGTTTGGGTTCACAGAATAATGTACACCAGGGTTAGCCTTATTGTATGTTTTATGGTGAAAGTTGCATACATAACACAGGTGATTTGTACCTTCACCTGGCACAGGTAAGTGATTTTTCCCATCAAGTCGCACAACTGAATTTGAAGCGTCACTTCGTGGTCGACCTGGAACAGTTCTTTGTCGTGCCTGAAAATCTCTGATGAGTTGATGTGCCAAGTCAAGTCGGAACGATAAAAGATCTCGCCGCCGTTTCCCAGATGATGTACGCATTGTAAATAGAAATTTCGAATAGCTTGCGTTCTCCTCTCCTGTACCATCGCATCGTCTTTTTCTCTTTGTTCAGCCTTGTCATTTGGTCCATTCTGTCGACACCACCCATGTACTTTTGATACTGCGACGATGCTGGTGGACAGGGAAATTCTACTCTGCTCCCATCTTTCTTCTTTCTTATAGTCGTCAGTCCTTCCTGTTCTGGTACAAGACCAGTACTCAGGTAGTACACAGTACGGTTGTCCTTCCAGCTGTGTGCAATCAGGGAACCGCACTGTCGCCATTCCATGTGGCCACGAGGTTGTCGGTTTTCTTCATTTTTTGGCTTTACCAACCCCACCGGAAAACCCTTCCTGTTACACCTGACAGTACCACAGGTGTAAATTCCTTTTGATTCCAGGTAATGCGCTAGAATTGGGCTGGTATAAAAGTTATCAGTGTACACAGTTCTACCCTCATCTTGCAGATGTCGTGTCAGTGATATCACCACCTGACCACTCAAGCCAAAGAACCTGTTCACACCTTGGGTAAACCTGCCAACATATATATCAAAGTTATGGCAATATGCCGTCACTGCATCAGCCAGGACCCACATTTTTATCCCAAATTTAACTGGCTTGTCTTTCATATATTGCTTGAAGCTAAGCCTGCCTTTGAATGGAATCATTGCTTCATCCACCGAAATATGTTCATGTGGAACATAATGTTCTTTGAATGCCTGTCCTATGTTGTCAATCATGTATCGAAATTTAAAAAGTTTATCAGTTTGATCTACATTAGAGTCATCTGAAAAATGTAGGTACCTGCGTATTTGCATAAACCTGTCCCGTGAAAATATTTTTGGAATTTCAGTCCTGATATAGGGGTAATCTGTGCTCTGGCTCCAGTACAGTTCATCTCTGTCACAGGTTATGACGTCCATCAAAATCAGTACCCCATAATATGCCTTTATTTCTTCAACAGTGACATTGTACCACACACCTCTGTTGTTTCCTGGATCTGTGGTTCGCTTTCTCATGGCATTCATGTTTGTAAATTCCACAATTTTTTCAAACATTGCATTGGTATAAAACAAAGAAAAATACTGAGTGGCCTTAGTGTCAATGTCAAACAATTTTACGGGGCCCGGATTTTTAGCAAAAGTTGATCGGCACCTAACTAAATATGGCTCACGTGTCCAGGTAAATTCAGGTGCATGATAAAACAATGGCAAGTCATCTTGCAGGTCGTCATCGGCATCGTTTTCTTCTAAGTTTGCACGCTGAATGATGTTTTGTTCACGCTCGCCAATTTCGATTAAATCAAACGCACCAAAGTCCATGTTATTCCACATTTCATCGTCTGAAAACTCATCGTCGGAATCTCCGTCATTGCTCACAACAGATGAATTATTTCCGTTGGAATTCATTTTAAAATACAGATAAAATATTGATATAAACTTGCAAAAACTATTTGAAAACAACGTAAAACATGGGCGCAGCCATAAACAAACTTCACACGTGGTTTATGCTCGCGCGAGATTTTAGCTAATTATAATAACGACGCGTCACTCGGCGGCAAATATGAACAGGTGTTACAAGCCGCTATACCGGCCTGTCGTGCTGAGCGGAGTTGTTATTGTAAGCCGGTCTACCCAGTTGACAATCCAGGACATGCCACGTCTCAGTGAACCGCAGAGAAACAATGCCATCGGCCGACTAGACGCAGGCGAATCCAGAACGGCCGTTGCCAGGGCATTCCATGTGTAAGCACCATCTCCAGACTGTGGGACCGTTACCAGCAACATGTATCAACACGTGACCTCCCTAGATCCGGTCGACCACAGGTCACTACCCCCGGGCAGGACCGCTACATCCGGGTACGCCACCTTCGGGAACGATTGACTACTGCCACCTCCACAGCCGCAGCAATACCAGGGATATCCGACCAGACCGTACGGAACCGCCTACGTGAGGTAGGAATTCGTGCCAGACGTCCAGTTCGAGGTGTCATCTTAACACCACAACACCGTCGACTCCGACTGCAGTGGTGCCAGATTCATCGACAAGTAATAATGCGATGGAGACAGGTGTGGTTCAGTGACGAGCCGATTTCTGCTCCGACGTCATGATGGAAGATGTCGCGTGTATAGGCGTCGTGGTGAACGTTATGCGGCAAACTGCGTGCAGGAAGTGGACAGATTCGGCGGGGGTAGTGTCATGGGCAGCCATCTCACACACTGGCAGAACTGAGTGCAGGGCAACCTGAATGCACAGGGCTACATTGACCAGATATCGTTCCAATAGTGTTCCAACATGACAACGCCAGGCCTCACACAGCACGTCTCACAACGGCTTTCCTTTAATGTCCTTCCTTGGCCATCGATATCACCGGATTTGAACCCAATTGAGCATCTATGGGACGAGTTGGACCGACGCCTCCGACAGCGATTAAACAGCCCCAGACCCTGCCCGAGCTGGCAGCAGCCTTGCAGGCCGAGTGGGCCACCATCCCCCGGGACGTCATCCGTACTCTGGTTGCTTCAATGGGCAGGCGGTGCCAGGCAGTTGTCAACACACGCGGAGGCCACACCCGGTATTGACTCCAGATGACCTTGACCTTGGTGGTGTGTCCTATCACTTACTCACAATGGACTAGAGTGAAATGTGAACAATCCTGCAACATTTGGTAATTATCGGACTCACCATTCAATAATTAAATCAATTCTCCAAATGTTACGACAATGTGGTTTTGCGTTTTCTTCTTTTGAAGAGTATATATATATATATACTATATATATTATATATATATATATATATATTTATGGATTACTCGATATCAGTACAAATACATAATGTATTGCCTAGTGTTGATTATATAACTCAACACAAGTACAGTGTAGTAATAAGCAAGCACAAGTACATGCACATAATATATAATAGTGAATCATTAACTAAAGTAGTGTCGGAAATATAATAAAAATTATTTTCGTCGATTATTTCTTTCATATTAAACTGACAGGTAAATAGTTTATAAATATGCATTTAATGATACTCTACCTAATTTAGCATTTACTTGTTTGGGCTCTCATTGTTGTACAAGGTAGTGTTTACTCTTGAAATTAAAAGAAAGATGTCAGTAAACAGGTGATTTGTGCACTTTATTGGAACAGACAAATGTTGATCTACATGTGTCAGTTTCATTGACCCTTAAACAAACTGTTACGTTAAAACTGCAAGTTAACTGAGTATTTTGAATTGCAGCATATATTATTAATTCTTATCAGCATATTTAGTGAATATAAATTCAATATAAGGACATTAGAAATTTAAACAATCTTGCAACCACTTAACGGTGCTATATCATAATTATATGTGAGCATCTGTTTGTGATAAAAATTCTCCAATAAAAATGTATTTTCTACTAGTAGATAAAATTATTTTATTAGAATAATTTATAGGCATATAGTTGAAGGAGTAAGCAAAATTTAATTAAAAAAATTATTTGCAATAGCTGTCATTATGCAACTTGGAGATAGCTCCTTTAATACCGGTATAATAGATCACACACTCAGAATGGTTCTTGACAGTTTTACTCAAAAGTTACTAAGAAATGTCTACAAATATTTTGTTTTGGATAGGGATAGGGGTAAACCGTCATCAGAGGCAATCCCTCACATATTGCAACAGCAATAAAATTGACACATGTCGATCAAGTTGTGTTATAGTCTGTTCCAATAAAGTGCACAAATCACCTGTTTACTGACATTTTTCTTTTAATGTCAAGAGTAAACACCACCTTGTACATTAATGAAAGCCCAAACAAGTAAATGCTAAATTAGGTAGAGTATCATTAAATAGATATTTACAAAATATTTACTTGTCAGTTTAATATGAAAGACATAATCGACAAAAATCAGTTTTATTCTATTTCCGACACTGCTATAGTTATTATTTTAATTTTATTTGTTTTGCTAGTACTGAAAGTAAAAAAAAAAAAACCTGCAAAGATTTAGTTTATTTTTTAATTTGCGAAGTAGTTTGCGTACATTGTAGTTCAGGAACTGCGGACGATTTCGTCCCGATAAAAACTTACGGAAATTACCGATGTTGAATCATTTTAATTTAATATGACGGAAATCGGGCGCCATTTTATAATTCTTGAAGTTAACTGGTCTTTACTTTTTTCAGTTTTGACAACTGGGAAGAAACATACTTAAAATGTATATTCTCTCAGCGGATTAATTTATTTTGGGATGTTACAAGTTTTACTGTCACAGCAAAACAATTCGCGGGTTCTGTGAAGGATCCAAACGGCACCTATCGCCCATGCAAACATGTAGGGTTTAAGGGTATCGAATGCTCTGATTGGCCGAAATACTTTACGGGGTCATAGGGATTACCAGCAAGGTGCGGAAACGTTTATACACGTATCATTTAAAAAACATCGAAATAAACAGCGGTTCACAAATTGGAAAACGGTGCACCGAACCGTGGGCCTATAACCGCGGTTTTCGGCAACATCGAATAATCGTCTCATCCTTGAATGGGGGGGGGGGGGGGGGGGGGGGGGGGGGGGGGGGGGGTTGTAAAGTTGAGAATAATCATGTCTGGTCAATATAGAGGCCAAACAAACAAATTGAGTGCTCATCCAAAGTTTGAAGGTGATTGAAGCACTTTAGACGGACTACCATAAATAAAGGTTGTCAAGACTATTTACAAAAAAATAAATAAAAATAAATAATAAACAAAGATTTTCAAATGACGGCCAACACGTTTTAAATCTGACTAAATCCATTTTGTAAATGACGGCCAACACGTTTTAAGTCTGACTAAGTCCATTTTATAAATGACGGCCAACACGTTTTAACTTTGACAAAGTCCATACTCACGGAGGCAAAGGTTGACGACGGAGGACGCTATGGCGAGTGGAGGAACTCGTCCGTCTTGAGATCGGCCAAAGTTGTGGCTAAAAACGAGCGTGCCACCAAGAAGATCTGGTGGATCGTGAGGTTGTCCATTTCTGGAGTGACGAGAGCCTGGCTAATTATGTCGTGGCGGCGAAAGGTGATCCTCGCGGCCTGCTTCTTGTCTTGAACAACGGCATAGCTTAGCGAAGACGCTCCCTCGTGATCCACCACCGGGGCTCGAACGGGAGTCCATCCGGATGGATGAAAAGTTTCTTGGCGTCCTTTATGTTGATGTTGGGCCAGACTAACTTCACGTAGCGGGGGTTTAACTTCCCGCCCTGAAGGGTCCAATCCTGGTTTCCCTCCAAGTTCGGAGCTGGTCTGGATGGTGAAGAGGAGGCGCCTGGCTGGTTGTCAGCCTTCCTCTTCCCGACGGCCACCTGGCGGACCGGTGACACATCGTGAGCCCCTAGTTTAGGTGGTGGCTGGTGGCCGCACAGGAGTCGCCGGAAGTCTAGAAGGTGGAGTGGGGTGGGGCCGGGTGTCGTGTAGTGGGGGCTTCCCCGAAACTTCACACATGGCGGTGTCTAGTATCGGCAGAGGCATACTGGATACGTCCTTGGTGGTGTGCAGGATCTTGTCCACTTCCAACCGCTTCAGTGTTCCAGGATCGGCGTGGGGCGGCAGCTCCTTCTGCGTCGCGGCCGGTGGTTTAGCCACAGTTCTACGACACCCCGCGTGTGCCGCCCCTGGAGTACCTTTCCTCTTACACAATCTCCCCTTCTTCTGTTCCCAGGTGGGGGCGGAGAAGGTGGTGGGGGGGGGGGGGGCTGTTAAAGACAGCGAGCAAGGAGACACGTCCTGTTTCATCGCGTGAAAATACTGGAATGATCTCTGATTAAGCAAGCATTCTGAGGGTACTGCTAAAGCAACGCATGTCCACTACAGGGAACAACAAATTTATCTCCTAAAATCAATGGCAATAACTGTAAAAAAATTGGGGAAATTGCCGATAAAGTCAAACTGTATCTGTAACGGTGAATGATAAAGCTATACATAAAATTTTAGTTCAAGATCTTGACACATTGCAAAAAAAAGTTCAGAAAACAAATTTTCGTATCTCCTTAGTTCAAGGGTCTTAGAAAAAGGATTTCGTTCTACCCGAGAGAGTCAAAGCGACCACCATAGTTATTCCATGTAGGATGACGTGCTGCATGATATCCTAGTAGAGGTCAACTCTGAAATATGTGCGTATGTACATGTATGTGTGTTTGTGTGTGTAAAATAAAGTTTGTTTTTATCATCCTGGAGATTTTAAAATCACAAACGGTATTGTTCATATTTTTTTTTAAAACGAACATGCGTCTGAGAAGTAATGGTTATGGAGTAGAGTTTTAGTCTACTTTTAGAGGGTATATCACCATTTCAAAATCACAGACTCATGTTTCACTGAATTGTAACTTTATCAAGATGTGTTTGTAGATTAAATAAACTTCGTGTGCATTTCCATTGGCTGAAACTAGGATCTGTCCCTTTAATGCTAATTTCTTCCGAGTTTAATGTTAATATGATTTTTTTTTTTTTTTTTTTTTTTTTTTTTTTTTTTTTTTTTGCGTTGCGTTACTTTTTGTTCGGTTTTATTTGTTTTTGTTTTGTTTTGTTTTTTGTTTGTTTTATGGAATCTGCTCTTCATTAATTAAGGGCGGTATGAAACCCAGTGCTAAAGCGCTCGCCCGATGCGCGGTCGGTATGAGATCGATCCCCGTCGGTGGCCCATTTGGTTTTTCTCGTTCCAGCCAGTGCATCATGACTAATATATCAAAGGCCGTGGTATGTATTATCCTGTCTCTGGGATGGTGCATGTAAAAGACCCCTTGCTACTAATGCGGGTTTCCTCTCTAAGACTACTGGTATGTCAAAATGACCAGACAAATTCATATTATTCTATCTGGTTACTAAAGGAGGCTCTTACATTAACTTTGTTTTAATATGTATATCTGGGGCGAGATATAGCCCAGTGGTAAAGCGTTCGCTTGATGCGCAGTCGGTTTGGGATCGATCCCTGTCAGTGGGCCCATTAAGCTATTTCTCCCTTCAGCCAGTGTACCACAACTGGTATATCAAAGGCCGTGATATGTGCTATCCTGTCTGGGATGGTGCATATAAAAGATCCCTTGCTGATAATCGATAATAGTAGTCCATGAAGTGGCGACAGCGGGTTTCCTCCTTCAATATCTGTGTGGTCCTTAACCATAAGTCTGACGCCATACACATTTCAAAGGAGGCCCATCGAACTTTCCATTAGAAAAGGAAATCATTCATCGGTTATTGCTAACCATACAGAGGGAGAGAGCACCACGCCTAAAGAGACGTCTGCTAGAAAACAAAATACTTCTGCAAACGTTGGAAAATTAATCTTATTAAAAAACAACCCACCATGGAGTCTACATTCGATTGTAGTCAGACAACTTTCTTTATGTTCTGCTAAGTGCACACTCGTAAAGTCTGGCAATAACCTCAGCGCTTTTGATGCTGTTATATTCAACGCAGTGGGTTATCGAGAAAACCTTCCACCTAGAAAGGTCCCAGGACAAGTGTGGGTTTATTTCACGATAGAATCTCCATACTACAGCGATGACTATAAGTTTAACAGGCCGGAATGGAGAAACAAGTTCAACTGGACTATGACATATAGAGCAGATTCTAACATATTGTATTCGTATGGACGTATACTTAAAAGAGAAAAACCTATACAGTTAGATTTTCAAGGAGTAACGAAAAACAAAACAAAACTGGCAGCGTGGTTTGTCAGCAACTGCAGAACGCCAGGCGAACGTCATAAATACGTCCAGAAGATGAAGAAAACGATTTCAGTTGACATTTTCGGACGTTGTGGAGATAAAAAATGTCCTTCTAATAATCGCACCTTCTGCGATCAGATGCTTTCTCGGGATTATAAATTCTATTTGGCATTTGAAAACAGTTTGTGTTATGACTATTTGACAGAAAAGGTGTTTCAATACATCAGACAACAAATTGTCGTTGTGGTAAGAGGAGGCGCGAATTACAGTAAATTTTTACCTCCCAATTCGTTCATCAACACGGCAGATTTCAAGAGTCCCAAGCTCCTTGCTGAATATCTTCTCTACCTGGACAAAAACCACACGGCGTATGTAGAGTATTTCAAGTGGAGGAATCATTACTATGTGGGTACAAATGAGTCGGCTGGTTGTCAACTGTGTAAAAAACTGTCAAATGTTACAGCCTATGCCAATGTCTATAAGGACATTTACTCTTGGTGGCGTAAAGATACTTGCAAACAACCACAGGATTTGGGTTCTTGAAACAACATACATTCTATCCCGAGTACTCCGCCGTTCGAGAGCTAGACGGACGTTTGGACGGTTATATAGAGAATAACTAGTTAAAGACGTCGGATATCGGCTTTATCCTGTGACGGTTTCTCATTCGGTCTGAACAGGATAAAGCGGATATCTTACGTCATTAACTAGTTATTAACTAGTTAAAAAAATAATGTCGTTTTGTCGTCTCTTCTTAGTTAGGGGGCCTACGTTTCAAACGTTTTGACATGGTCCTAGCTTGTTATTCATAAAAATAATATTTTTGATAATGTGGATAATAAAGAAACTATTACACTCGCGTGTGAGTCGTACTGATTTTACGAAATTCGTGTCGGGATTCATGTATTACCCTCGTTCTCGCCAGATAATGCAAGATACTGACATCGGAAATAAAATTAGTACGACACACGAGCTCGTATAATGATTCTCTGCATCCGTCATCATATTTTGTCAATGGTTGCAGGATAACTAAAGGATTCGTCACGAGTGTTTTTTAATATTAAAATATCGACAAGGTCTATGTTGATCAGTATTTGTCGTTTTGTGTGTGCTTTTTAAATCGTGGTGACGTCATATTTAGTACCGACATGGTCCTGGTTTGTTGGCGTCAAATCGTCCAATAGCAATGTACGTTAAACCAATGCATGATAATTTCTCAGTTAGAACATTCCCATTGCACGTGCTTTCGTGTGCTCGACTTGGGGATCCTTCATTTCGTTGTTTTTGACGGCGAAATGAAATTTTCTACTGGAATGTATGCGGCCATTGGAACTGATTGAACGCTGGAACGCTTCTCGTTTCGACAGCCTGCACCACCAGGTTGGATTCTTTTTTAGCGAGATTCCTTGCCTCCACGTCATTTCCCCAGCTGACTATGTCGACTCGTTTTTTCGTGACTCGTATGACGGCCATACTGATTAAAACGCCACGGTTGATATTTCGCGTTTAGTCTCTACATGTCCGAATTCCTGTATCCTAGTAGCACTGGAAGATTGACCGCGCCACTCTAAGAAGAAATAGGAAGCGGGGTCGGCCCCTACTACTCTTTTCTAGACTTGACTTTGCTTTATAGTGATACCATCTCGTATCCTCCAGAGTCGGGCCCGTCCGCACCAACCCATGACGAGTGGACTATACCCTAGTCTGATTCTCTCCTTCAGACGGATCCGGCTTCTCAAGATCTGTATTTCAGCACAGTACTAAACCTTCAACGTCTAACGACTGTCAATCTAGTGGTTTTCTTGACGGGATGCAAGCCATCTCGTCCCTTTAAGCTATGCACCCAAACGGCCTTAACGAGGTCACTCACGTGGACATATCGATCGGACTTTAAACTTTTAGATCTGCGTTCAAAATTTTATGTCGAAATTACCTCTTTTTTTTCAAATATTATTAAATAGTCTGATCCTCTCTTCTTTCTCTTATTTAATTTTGGATTGTCCTTCTAAAGTGCTCCAAATTATATAAATATTCGGCCGAGCAGTCAATTCTTTTTATTTTTGGCTTGTAACTTTTTTTCTTTTTTCTTTATTCTATTAACTTTTTTACTAATTGCTATTTTCAAAATTCTGCCCATTTTTAACTCTATTCCCCCCCCCCCCCCCCCCCCCCCCCCCCACACACACACCCTCCATCCCGAGTCAGGCCACCGATATCTTATCGGAGGTCGGACTCGGGATGGGCGTGTTCGAAACCCTAGTGGTATATGGGCACGTTAAACTATCATCATCATCAGTTAGAAATTATGATTTTTATATTCCCCGTTATGAGTGCCTGCTGGGGTAATAAACTAAATTGTCACATGGGATTACGACATGGATATCATGGGTAAGTTATAGGGTAAAACATTTTAACACATTTCCGTAAATAAGCAGTAATTATATAAGTGTAATTTTTTCATCCAGCCGATGATTAAGTTTCAAGAGTGTGGGTTCGAAATGTACCTAGTTATTGACATTTGAAGATCTGGTCCGTGAATAGACAGTACTTATATAAGTGTAACTTTTCATCCAGACTGTATTATTAAGTTTTAAGAGTCAGGGTTCGAAATGTACCTAGTTATTGACATTTGAAGATCTGGTCCGTGAATAGACAGTACTTACATAAGTGTAACTTTTCATCCAGACTGTATTATTAAGTTTTAAGAGTCAGGGTTCGAAATGTACCTAGTTATTGACATTTGAAGGTCTGATGAACGTCAGAGTTTAATATAAGAATGTTCATGGGTGAATATTTATATTTGTGTGTGACATTGTGTAATATGTATGATGTAATTAGAATTCAAACTGATATCGCGCATTAACATGTAGGCCATGCATCATGTAAAGCGCGTGTTAGGCGCTTAGCTGCTTTGTACTTGCATGAACGTCAAACTTTATCATGTTCAATTTGTAATTAACATCAGTAGTTGTATCAGCTATATAAAAACAAGTATTAAAAGAACCCTTAAAAAACCCATTTAAAAAACAAAATAAAACACCGTTGAAATAACTTTCAACAAAAGACAGAACTCATTTTAATTGATATTTAGCTCAAAGTTAGAAATTTAGGAAACCGCCATATTAGTTATTGAAAAAAAAAAGGTTTTGTCATCATGGCAAAAAAAAAAAAAAAAAAAAAGGTTTAAAAGGAGGAAGGGATGGACTTTAGCAGACCATTTGTCTACATTTTCCTGAACTCCTATGTGACACCCCTCCCCCGCCTACGCCTCTGATATACAGACTGTGTATTTTATTAACTTAACCCCACCCCATCCTGTTTGTCGCCACGACGGTGAATTGACACTGTCACTGAATTACAAGCCTACTTCAGTTATTTGTGAGCGTTGACCTGTCAGTTTCTTATTTATTACTCACTAGATATTAAAAGGACATTCCTGAGTTTGCTGCAATTTTTAAGATGTTATCAACTAACAGACTTTTTGACGACTGTAATTACATATCAAATATATTTTTCTGCATAAAATATTAGTGGCTGTATATTAAACACGTGTGTTTCTGATCGTTCTAATATTTGTGCTAGATTAAATTTCATTTTATTTCCTAAAAAAGATTTTTTTTTTTTACGTATGAAATTATTTGAAGACAAAATCCAGTTTGGGCTTCTTACAAATATTAAGACGACCAGAAACACATTGAAAATACAAACACTGATATTCTAAACAAGAAAATGTATTCAATATGTAAGTTTAAACGTATATATATTTTATTAGTCGGAAACATTTTACAATGCAGCAAACTCGGGAATGTCCCTTTAACAATTATTGTTTCGACAAACGACACTCTTCTGGGGTTATGGGGCGTCTGTAGTCTCATAAATGTAATTCAAACCCGATTTCACAAACTATCGTAAGCCTAGTTTTACACGTAAACGTAAATCTACGACTAAACCACAATTTGTACTATTATCATACTGACATAGTACAAGAAATATAGTTAGAAATACATATATTTCATTTTCTTTTATCCTTAAAATGCTCCATTTTCCCATAATGATGTAATTTTCTGCGTGAAATAGACGCCAAACACGTAAACGTATGACCGGTTTAACAGCTGGTCGCAGACGTAAACTTACGATGTTTTGTGAAATGGGCCCCAGGCCTATAACCAGCGTGTTAAGTGTGTGTGTGTGTGTGTGTGTGTGTGTGTGTGTGTGTGTGTGTGTGTGTGTGTGTGTGTGTGTATGTTTGTGTGTGTGTATGTTTGTGTGTGTGTGTGTGTTTGTGTGTGTGTTTGTGTGCGTTTGTGTATGTCTGTGTTTGTGTGTGTGTGTGTGTTTGTGTATGTGTTTGTGTATGTGTGTGTTTGTGTGTGTGTTTGTGTATGTGTGTGTTTGTGTGTGTGTGTGTATGTTTGTGTGTGTGTATGTTTTTGTGTGTGTGTGTGTGTGTGTGTTTGTGTGTGTGTGTGTGTATGTTTGTGTGTGTTTGTGTGTGTGTGTTTGTATATGTGTGTGTGTGTATGCGTGTGTGTGTTTGTGTGTGTATGTTTGTGTTTGTGTGTGTATGTTTGTGTGTATGTGTTGTGTGTGTGTGTGTGTGTGTGTGTGTGTGAGTGTGTTTGTGTGTGTGTGCGGGGAGGGGGGGGGCGGGACGTGAGTGGGGAAGGTCGACTTTGAATGGGACGAATCTCATGTAGTATAGAGGGCGTAGCCCGACGAAGGCGCGTAGCCCGTGAAAGGGTTTATGGGGGTGTCCCCCCCCCCCCCCCCCCCCCCGAACATTTTAAAATATTGACCTTTTACGCTATTTTGGCGTGGGATGTTTGTTTGTTTTGTTTTTTTTGTGGGGTTTTTTGTGGGGTTTTTGTTGGGTTTTTAAAATCACATTTTTTTTTGTTTCGTTATTTAATAACGTTTATTTGACCCAGCCCGTGAAAAGACAGGTAACCTTTTAGTTATTTAATTGGATTATATAACTACATTTTCCAAGTGTTTGTAATTTTTGTAAAATGAAAATAAATCAACTTCGTGCGTTTTAGATGATGACTTGTATATGAAATATGTGGGGGTCGGGGTTTATTTTCACGCGTATGAGAATGTAAAGGAAACACGTATTGAATAGGAATTAAACGTACCGTAACATTTGCAAAAAACGTAGGGTCTAAACAATTGAACAGGAATATAACACAAGACAGAGCTCATTGGAATGCATATAGCGCTTCGGTGATGACATGCACTAATGAACCACTGTCAAAACATGCAACCTCCGATTTTATGTATTGAAAGTTTGTTTTGTTTAACGACACCACTAGAGCACATTGGTTTATTATTTATCGGTTATTGGATGTCAAACATGGTAATTTTGACGTATAGTCTTAGAGAGAAAAGCCGCTACACTATTTTCCAGAGATCTTTTATATATACAGTCCCACAGACTGGATAGCACATACCATGACCCTTTGATATACAAGTCGTGGTGCACTGGCCGGAACAAGAAATAGCCCAAATGAGCCCACCAAGGGGGATCGATCCTAGACAAACCACGCATCAGGCGAACACGTTACCACTTGGCTACGTCCCGCCCCTAAAGGGTGTATACCACCAAATCAAATCCCATAGACGACAATAGTAACGTGTGGCTATCAATCGACAGAAACGTCACGGATATAAATACAACCACCCCTCACCCTTAAAGTGAATCAGAAAGAAATTGGGGGTCAAGCTGCTCATTTCTGAGATAACGGGTGTCCACTTCTCTATCAAAAGTTGGGTGCACCTCGAACTTTCACCCAGCCGGAAGTTATTTGGTTTAGTACTACCTGAAAGGTTTTTCTGCCCTGCTTAGCAACGATTGTGATTTTAAATCGATAGCTATTTTGTCTGTCACCTTGTTATCAGTAATTGATCGTGTTGTTGTTGTATTAAAAGCCAGCGTCTACCCAGCAGGAGTAAGCCACTACTTGATAAACCCATGGCGGTTCGCGTGTCGCCGACTTACACTAATGGATTACGTGTGGCATATCGTCTCTCTCTCTGTCTGTCTCTCTCTCTGTCTGTCTCTCTCTCTCTCTCTCTCTCTCTCTCTCTCTCTCTCTCTCTCTCTCTCTCTCTCTCTCTCTCTCTCTCTCTCTCTCTCTCTTTCTAGCTGTGTTTCTCTCTGTCTATGACTCTGTCTCTGTCTCTCTCTCTCTCTCTCTCTCTCTCTCTCTCTCTCTCTCTCTCTCTCTCTCTCTCTCTCTCTCTCTCTCTGTCTCTGTCTCTCTCTCTCTCTAAACCATTGCGTTTGTTTTTTATGTATTCTACTCTATAACTAGATTTGTGATTGAATATTTCTGTCGCTACTTTATAGTAGCAAGAGTTGTGTGTACAGGACAGCACATACCACGGCCTTTGATATACCAGACATAATACACTGGTTGTCTATAAAGGCTTGTACTCTAGGTAAATACTCGTGTTTAAAACGCAGTTAAAAGAGCATAGGTTAGGTTGGAGCGTTGAGTTGCAGTCACGCATTCTTTCTTCAAAGCACACACACACACACTGGGCCCACGAACGGAGATCGATCTCAGACCGATCGCGAATCGAGAGAGCTCTTTATCACTGGACTACGTCTCGCTCCCCACCTCCCATGTTACTGAGTAAAACCACGTTAACGATTACCTGTTACAACTCTCGGACATTAACATTTACATGTCTTTGTAATCTATTTTATTCTGAAAATTACACCATGACAGAAAATGGATCAGTAATTTAGGATGAAATAAAATGACATGTATGTTTCAAACTATACCAGTTTGTAGTTATACGAACTGTGGTTTAGTCGTATATTTACGTTTACGTGCAAAGCTAGGCTTACGATATTTTGTGAAATTTGTCCCACTCTATAAAGCGATTTCAATTACACTGGATACAACAATTCACACATGCACACATGCACGCCCGCACGTACGCACGCACACACACACACACACACACACACACACATACACACACACCAGTCCCCTACATCACTCCAAACCATCACACGTGCCGCAGGGTATTTGACTGTACGTATGAAAAAAGCACCATACTCACGGAAATATGTAAAATGTGCAAATATTCCAGTTATCTACATCCCAGTGACTAGCTATACAATACACTAGTCAGTATTTATACTAAAATGCAAAAGTTATTGTGACACACAAAAGACAAAGATAATTGAGGATAAGTTTTTACTGCCGTGTATGAAACGTTATAACATGGAAAGAGAAATGTCCGAAGCTATGGAAACGAGCAATAGTCCATGAAAAGGGCGCACCTGTCATATGCAAATGAGCCACATCAGTACAGGGGGTCCAGAGCGAAGATCACACAGTCAGTAGCGAGTGTGTCCACCTTGAGCATTGATATAGGCCTGGTATCGTGGTCGCTGGAGAAAGTTCCTGGAAATGCCATTCCAGATCTGAGGAAGGATCATCCATGTGTCTTGGCGAGGAGTTGTCACCGGTGGTCGGCCGCTACGGGGACGGTCCCTGACCTGGTTGTTTTGTTGATATCGTTGCCGTAAATGCCATATGGTGTTTCTGTGGACGATGAATTGCCGTGCGACGTCACGCTGCGAGGTCCCAGATTCAAGCATCCCTATGACTCGTCATCTGTCATTTTCACTGAGGCGTGGCATGACGAAATTACACCAAACAGTTCGCTAATGATGTTTTTCTGACTTCTGGACTTCTGAAGGCTGCACAGAGTTGCAATGATTTGCGACTGAATGTCTGGCCTTTTATGGTGAACACAGGACAGGATTTCTCCCGAATATTCCATGTTTCTTGCACAAAGCATGCATTCGCTGCAACAACTGCTTGGTTGCATTTCTTCGAGCTGTTTTATGCACATTTCCTCTGGTTTACATCCATAAATCCATTCACAAATGTTTTACTCCAAACAATCCATGTCACAATAACTTTTGCCTTTTAGTATACAATAAAATATGGTTGTGACTTTACCTCCCCTAAAACGAACCCTCAAAAGTGCGAAGCACTTTGTACCTACACAACCTTTTCTTACCAAACAATATTTATAACCTGTGTCACGGGGATCATATAATACCCGTAACTGAATGAAACACGATTGTCCAAATATCTCTCCTAACTGTATATCTATTAGATCTCTCTGTATCGAGCAGTATTTACCCGAGTGGCTCGTCTAGGTATGATCAGAGATAAGATCTTATATAAAGTATATATTATTATAGCACGTTTAGTTCACTAGAAAACACAACAAAAACACAATACTCTTTGGAATCTGTATTAACCTACGCTGACAAATGTACTGCCGCAGTAGTTAATTAACAACAACAAATAATAACAACCCAGAACTGATCACTTAATTAGTTAATCTCTAGGTGTCTAGTTTACACAATATGCTAATCACTTCACCGTCACACAACACCTACACGTGTGATAATTGAGAAACGCTGCCAGGAGAACTTAATTAATAAAGGAATTACAACTCTATTCCTAACTGGTTAATTTTTAATTAACCCTTACTACTCATTCAGTAACCTTGTAACACAGAATTAATACTGGTAAATACACAATAAAGACAATAACCTACAGTTTACCTAGGTCTTCTAGGATGACTGGTTAAGCTTTTTATAATTATTTAGGACAGTGAGCCTACAGATTACTGCGTCAGATGACCGGCAGCACCGTCTAAATAATATTGGTATAATACAGTATTAAAATATTTAAAGTCACATCAATCACATCAAGGTTATACACAGAGCAGAAAATATATATATTTACCAAAGTCCCGTCTGAACTAATATAGATCGTTCAGTGGACGACGTCCGTTCCCCTGGATACTTCCAAATGTTTCTCCTCTATATCTCTAAAACCCTAGCTATTTATTCAAAACTCTCAGAGACAGCGAATATCGCCTGGGGGCACAAGGTGGTACCTCACGTATCATCTGAATTTCCACAGCGACTAAGACGGCATATCTTTCTCTTAGATCGCCAGACTCAATGACGCCAAGTCGCCAAATCACGGTTGTAAAAACCGCACTCGCAGAGGTATTACGCAACTACTGGCCATATGGCTCCACACCTGGGCTGGGTGTGTATTAGAAGTACAGCTCGACGACCGTCGCGCAAAGGTATCACGTAACAAGTTGCCCACCTGGGCTAAGTGCATATGGAACTGCACACGGCCTTCTAAAACAATTAAGAAAAGAAATTAAGAGCATGTACCGTCACAACCTGCTAAAAAACACATCTGCTCCCACATTATCAAAACCTTTAATAGCCATACACAAATGACTGCCTCTTCAACTGACTATTATTTTGAATAGGGTGAAAGTTGTCTAGACAAACCAAAAACACAATAACACAAACGTCATCTTGTACATTGCTTACACGAATAATAAACTCGTTCATGTCGTGGGAAAATTTAATTGCGGATCCAAGGGGTGGACACGACATTTTTTATTCAGCCCCTTTTTAAAATATATCTACATGGAAAACATGTGCATATCGACTTGTCCAAATATAGGGAATTGACCCATATATAGTTTTGAACTACATGGGTTAACATTGTTACCTATAGGATTTTGTTTTGGTACAGTACAACCATGTATTGGTATACCGGAAACGGTGGTTTCAAAACATTATCAAGTTTATTTCTTATTTCTTTTAAAAGTTAAAGTTTGTTTTGTTTAACGACACTACTAGAGCACATTGATTTATTAATAATCGGCTTTAGATGTCAAATTTCTGCTAAAACGAGTTGCAATAGAAATCAGAAGTAGATTTACATGCAAAGTAAGTTAGTACAGGCCCGTAGCCAGGATTTTGAGTGGGGTGGGGGTGGGGTGGGGTCGTGTAGGCTTATTGTGAGGCACGAAGTGCGTTACACGAGGGCGCTAAGCGCCTGAGTTGCTTGGGGGGGGGGGGGGGGGGAGAGGGGGTCCTGGGGCATATTGAAAAATAAAAGTCACCGGTAGGGGGGGGGGGGGGGGAGGTCGACCGACCCCCGACCGCCCATTGGCTACGGGCTTGTAGCAGTATTTCTACGATCGGCTTCGTGAAATGGAGTAGACGTACACGTAGAGGTAGACGTAAACGTAAGTTTACGATGTTTAGTGAAATAGGCTCCAGGAGCCAGACCGATTTATTTATGTCGGAGAGTCTGGAAGGTTTGAACATTGATCGTTATATAGAAATATGTGTAGATTTGAGATCTGCAACTCTTGCTTGCCTAAACCTGTACGTTAATTGGGAATTTGCATACTTTTAATGGTACGTCAAAGACAAGTTTTGTTTAATCGTCTGCTACTCCAAAACTCAGTTCACAGGATAGACACCATATTTCAGTTACACACGAGATGAAACTCTTTAAAAAAAAATAAAAAATTATGAAACTTAATATCCAAACTTTCCATTTTGATTTGATGGATTTTCATAATTGGTAAATTTGATCTACATTTTCAAGGTCAAATGAAGGTCATTGTTTCTGAATATATAATATGTTGTAAATGACGCAGGTCATTGGTTTCGTTTAATTCTTTCCAATAATATTGATCAAAAATGTTCATATTATTACTTTGGTTTATAGATATATCCATTACACATCTAGTAGGGGTGCTTCCTGATTGAAATTTCAGGAGTAGATCCATATTTTAACGAAAGGGGGACATGTTTAGGAAAAGGTTACGTCCACATTTTGGGGCAGTTTGTTAGAAATGGGTACCCATGCTTACTGAGGTTTGTACAGAGTATAGTTTTTGGTGAGGGTATGCGCGGTCGGTCCGGGATCGATCCCCGTCGGTGGGCCCATTGGATTATTTCTCGTTCTAGCCAGTGCACCACGACTGGTATATCAAATGCTGGGGTATGATGCATATAAAAGATCCCTTGCTACTATTAAAAAATGTAGCGGGTTTCCTCTCTATGACTGACACAATTACCATATGTTTGACATCCAATAGTCGAGTATTAATAAATAAATGTGCTCTAGCAAACTTCTTTTTCTTTTTTTGTTTGGAATAGCAGTTATGTGCATTAGCTGGGAATGTGCATGTTTTTAATAGTATGTCAACATTGTTTCCTCTGTCAGCCTCTACCCAAAGACAAAGAAACTACTCACTTCGATCCTCAACCTGAATAAAGTCAAATTATATATTTAAGTTAACTATTTGTTCCAAAGATATTTATGAATGAATGAAAATATGAAATATAAATTCATATATGTTTTGTTTAATCTTTGGTTTTGGTGTAGAATGAAATCAAATATGCTCCATATAATATTATTGGGAATTTAAACAGATCCCATCTTTCTTTCTAAACGGATGGCCAAAAACAATTTCAGGCACGTTTGGTTAGAAATGGGGACATATGCTTAATACTATATAGGGTAATGTTAACAGAGAGGGTAGGCACCCCATTATGTTAAGATAATTTAAAGTCATTTGGCACACATTAAGGAAAATTATTATTATTATTATTATTATTATTATTATTATTATTATTCATTGCTATTATTTATTTTGGGGGTAGTGGTTCGATATCAGTATTTAAGATATAATGTCATTATTTAATCAAAGACAATACCACTGTTATTCTAGCAGCAATTAAAATGGTATGTATTTGGTTTCTATGATTAAACGTATCATTCAACATGAACAATTGTCATATAACTAACCAGTTTCATATTATGATTGCTAGATAGCAGCCTTGTTTTGCTATATTCCAATTATTTTTCCAAACTCCTTAAGCAGGAGGTAGACCACTGTCAAATTATGGAATGCTTAAAAGTATGTATAGAACTTAGCTATTTTTAAATGTAGATGAGGCATTCTTGATAGGAGAAAACACCTCCAGAATCTTCTCTCCTTTCTGGCTTTGTCAATGACTCCGTATCATCGTCTGAGAAGCAATGATTATGGAGTCGCGTTTTTGTCTATTTTTATGGGTATTTCAACGTCACAGACTCTTGTTTCACTCTGTTGTATCCAAATTTGTTAAATGTTTGTAAATTAAATAAACTTAGTGTCCATTTGTTACAGGTTAAAATTAGGGTCTTGTTGAATCATATGCCTTAGTGTTTAAAAACTAGGGTCTGTCCCTTTAAGTCGATGGTTGATATAAATTCAAGCAATGAATCATATTTCTACTCACCATTGTGCTTTGTCAGCGATCAAGCAAAGCAATAATAAAAGTCTCGAAAAAAACAATCTGTTAATGTTCAGTTGCCAACCTGCCAGACACATATTTATTAAAATGTTTGATACTAATAGCATGTTGCAAGTCTTCAACAAGTGGTTCTGTTAATATTCAGTTGCCAACCTGAAATACACACATTTATTGTAATGTTTGACACTAATAGAATGGTGCAAGTCCTGAACAGATTTTTAGTTAAAGTTTGTTTTGTTTAACTACACTACTAGAACACATTGATTTATTAATCATCGGCTATTGAATGTCAAGCATTCGGTCATTATGACATATAGTTTCAGAGAGGAAAGCCGCTGTATTTTCTATCAGTAGCAAAGGATCTTTTACATGCACCATATCACAAACAGGACAGCGCGTACCACGGCCTTTAATATACCAATCGTGGTGCACTGGCCGGAACGAGAAATAGCTCAGTGTGCCCACCGACGCGAATCGATCACAAACCGACCGCGCATCAAGCGAGCGCTTTACCACTGTGCTACGTCCCGCCCCTGGACCAACAGAGATGTGAAGAAAAATAGGTTGCCACTTTCATATAGCAGTAATTGGCAATTTAGAAGAGGTTAGTAGTAATAATAATAATAAAATGTCGACCATTTCGCCACAGAGTAAAGTTTTCTTTGAATTGGAGAGTATAAGCGTACAGGACGGGTTAGTGGCGTGGAGGTAGGGGCAGTTGAAACAAATCGTCAAATTCGTGCAAACAACAATAGAGACATTCGGGTAAAATGAGATGGCCTGAAATCATTTCACCCTGGTCTTTTTTCCGTCATTTTACCCACAATATTAGTTATGGTCCATGTTCAAATACGTAGTGATTCGTTTACAACCTTTCATAGATGTTTGGCCGTAATTTAGTGCTAATATGAATAAATGTTGTCATTCATATTCGGGCTTTTTTTTCTTTAATTCGAGCAAAACATTTCCTGCCTCTCACCCTCCCCCACCCTCCCTCCTCCCCCTACAAATGGGAGCCCGTACGCCTATGAATTGGAGAGTCGTCTAAATGTGTATATGTCTCATCTCTTTTAATTTTCGTTTTTGTTAACTTAACAAATGTTCTGCTGTCATCGAGTATGAAATCTGTATCATCTGCATACTGTGAAATAAGATATTCTTTATCGTATATTGAAATAACTTTAATTTTATAAACAAAATTGTATTTTTATAATTTAAGCACTGAGAAGGAATACACAGGGCGATAATGGATTTCCTTGCCTGCAATCGTGGTTTACAGAACAATATGCCGACACATTTCCTTTAACTATAACACCAGCTTTAATATCATTACAAAACACAGACACACAATGTTTAATACCTCCTCCAGTATCAAACAGTTTTAATACATTTGTGTATGTCAGGTTGGCAATTGAAGATTCACAAATGAATTTAATAAATAAACAAATAAATAATCACCATCACCATCAACAACAAACAAACCTCCATCAGCTAAACATGTTTCAGATAACAATAACAACAAACAAACAAAACAAACGACGTAACAGTGCTTTAGACATCAACAATAACAAGCAAACAAACCACGTGACAGTGTTTTAGAGAACACAAATAAATAAATAAAAACAAACAAACAAACCAAGTAAAAGTGTTTTAGACAACACAGATAACAATACACAAACCACGTAAACTTGTTTTAGACCACGTTTGTTCCCGGAAGCTGATATACTTTTAATATAAATTTAATTACACTTTCATCTTCTTGTTTCCTGATTTTGTTTCTGAATCCAAATCTTTTGGAGAGAAGCAAGTACCTTTATGCCACCAAGAATAAACATCCTCGTAAACATTGGCGTACCTTGTAGCATTGAACAACTTTTGGCACAATTCACAAACACCAATCCTAGTTCTTTTCGAATAGTAATGATTCTTCCACTGCAAATATTCTACATAAGCCGTGTGACTTTTTTCCAGGTAGAGAAGATTTTCAGCAAGGTGCTTGGGACTCTTAAAATCCGCTGTATTGATGAACGAATTGGGAGGTAAAAATTTACTGTAATTCGCACCTCCTCTTACCACGGGCACGATGTCTGCCCCCATGTAAAGAAAGGCCTTTTCCGTAATGTAGTCATGACACAAACTGTTTTCAAATGATAGATAGAATTTGTATTCCCGTGACTGCATCTTTTTACAGCCGTCATCACTATTTCTAACACCACATTGTGTATCGCCACAAGCTCCGTAAACGTCCACCACCATCGTCTTCTTCGTCTCCTGGACATATCGCTCGCGTTGGCTTGGCGTCCTGCAGTTGCTCACAAACCACGCTGCCAGTTTCGTTTTGTTTCTCGCTAATCCTAAAAAGTCAAATTGTCTTGGTTTTTCTCTTTTATATATACGTCCATACGGATACCTGAGCTTAGGGTTCGAGTGATCTAGGTTCCCTCTTTGTACTTGTATCAAGTCAGTCTTCACATTAATTTTCACTAATTCACCTTTTGACAACTGTAATTTTAAAGGGACATTCCTGAGTTTGCTGCATTGTAAGATGTTTCCGACTAATAAAATATGTCTACGATTAAACTTACATATTAAATATATTTTCTTGTTTACAATATCAGTGTCTGTATATTCAGTGTGTTTCTGGTCGTCTTAATATTTGTAAGAAGCCCAAACTGGATTTTGTCTTCAAATAATTTCGTACGTACAAAAAAAAAATATTTTAGGAAATAAAATGAAATTTAATCTAGTACAAATAGTAGTACCACCAGAAACACGTTTAATATACAGCCACTAATATTTGTGCAGAAAAATATATTTGACATGTAATTACAATCGTTAAAACGTCTCTGTTAGTCGATAATCTCTTAAAAAGTGCAGCAAACTCAGGAATGTCCCTTTAATATAGGTAGTAGATAAATCTTCTAAATAATTTGACGCTCTTCCTCATGTTAATTAATTAAAAATTCATCGAAAAAAAATGTTTGCGTTATCAGTTGATGTTCTGTTATTTAAAATTTTATAACGTTTTATCCACATTTGATTTGAAAATTAAAATTTGTAAAAACCTTATGTAAATCAATATAATGAATCGAAGATTTGACGGGAAAAAACGAATGTAACTTTCTAAGGGAATTCCCTTGTTTGTGTATTGATACAGTTGTAAATCATTGTTGAATAGAGTTCGATTGGGTTTTTAAATATAGTTTTGTATAATGGCAATATTAATGCATGAACGTCAAAAATATAACGTTCAGTTCTTAAATACAATCCAGTTTATAACTGCACTTTCCCCCTTGTTATTTCAATGTTGAAATAGACCAACAAGTTCGCCTATATCATAAATAGTCTCGCCCGATATTTTTAGAATTTGTATGCTTGTCATGTCATGTCATAGGGCTTTACGTGCACATTCAGAGCAAGCTGTTGTAGCGCACGCCTGTCTTGGGCACAAGAGCCGGCCAAGGCCGGCTCCTCCGTCCAGCACAAGTATTTGTATGCTCCCGAATAACACTATAAAAGGCGAAGTGTAATTGGCCGATATTTAAATTGTTATACCGGCCTCGGTGGCGCAGTGGTTAAGCCATCGGACTACAGGCTGGTAGGTACAGGGTTCGCAGCCCGGTACCGGCTCCAACCCAGAGCGAGTTCTTAAGGGCTTGTGACGGAACATGCTCTTTTCTTTTCGCCTGTGGCGATGTTAATTGTTTTAGAGGGCCGTGTGCAGCTTGGTTACGTAATACCTCCGCGCGACGGTGGTAGTCCTGCGTCCCAATATGCACTTAGACCAGTTGGGCACATTGGTTACGTAATACCTCCGGTAGTTCGGTTTACGACCGGGGTATTTCTAGCGACCTGGCGACGGTCTGTCTGGCCATCTAAGAAAATATACCGTCTCTGGGAGTTGTGGAAATATCACATGATAGATGAGGTACCGCGTTGTGCCCCCCAGGCGATATTCGCTGTCTCCGGACTAGTCTGAGATTTTTGAATAAATAGATAGGATTTTAGAGATATCGGGGAGAAACATTGGAAGTATCCAGGGGAACGGACGTGGTCCAACTGAACGAAATATATTAGTTCAGACCGGACTTGGTAAATATATTTATTTCTGCTCTGTTGTATAACCTTGATGTGATTGATGTGACTTTAAATATTTTAATACTGTATTATACCAATATTCTTTAGACAGTGTCTCCGGTAATCTGACGAAGTAAATTGTAGGCTTCACTGTTCTAATATTTTTATACGAGTATTTGGTAAGATAAAGCTTAGCCGGTCATCCTAGAGGACCTAGGTAAACTGTAGATTATTGTCTTTATTGTGATATGTACCAGTATTAATTCTGTATTACAAGGTTACTGAATGAGTATTTAAGGGTTAATTAAAAATTAACCAGTTAGGAATAGAGTTGTAATTCCTTTAGTAATTAAGTTCCCCAGGCAGCGTTTCTCAATTATCACACGTGTGTGTGTTGTATCACGGTGAAGTGATTAGAATATTGTGTAAACTAGACACCTAGTGATTACCTAATTAAGTGATTAGCTCTGGGTTGTTATTATATTGTTGCTGTTAATTAACTACTGCGGCAAGTACATTTGTCAGCGTTAGAGTTAATACAGATTCCAAAGTGTATGGTGTTTTGTTGTGTTTTCTAGTGAACTAAACGTGCTACATATATATATATTTATATCAGATATTATCTCTGATTACTCCTAGAGCCGGGCCACTCGGGTAGTAGCCTGCCCGATACAGAGAGATCTAATAGATATACAGTTAGGAGAGATATTTGGATAATCGTGTTTTATTCAGTTACGGGTATTATAGGATCCCCGTGACAGGACTCAATGGGTAGGTGTAAGGCCACTACACCCTCTTCTCTCTCACTAACCATTAACCAACTAACAATTAACCCACTGTCCTGGACAGACAACCCAGATAGCTGAGGTGTGTTCCCAGGACTGCGTGCTTGAACCTTAATTGGATATAAGGACGAAAATAAGTTGAAATGAAATGAAATAAATTGTTATTTATAGATGAAATGTCACCTGGACATGGGAGTCCACGCACTGCTGTTAGATCTACTGGTAGACCCAGTAGAGCTAATTTCAATCAGATTGCTATTTATTGCACGATTTTATTTTCCGTAGTAATATATACCACGAGACCGCGTAGCGGTCGAGTGATTTCTTTCGCAAAATAAACGAGTGCAATAAATAGGAAGTCAAAACAACGTATGTGAAGTTTTGTATTTATTACATACCTTCTTTTCTGTTTTACAAAAACGGTTTTTAATTTAACGTCATAACAACACTTAAATCTATGATCAAAACTCCTTTCATGGATTTGCTTAACGTTAAGAATCATACTCTGCGGCAGCCTTGTGACATTGTGTAATGTTTCAAATAAGTTGTGACGTAATTTGTAAATCATATAAATAAAAGGCGCTAACTGCAGTAGAAATAAAAAGGAATCCCCCATTTAAAACTTCCGGTCCAGACAACACATATGTGCGATACAAAATAATTTTATCACATGGTTTCAAAATGTCTTTATCACTATAGTAGGATTGATTTAAAAAAAAAAAAAAGAATGAAGGAAGGACATGATTTATTTAACGACGCACTCAACACATTTTATTTAAGATAATATGGCGTCGGACATATGGTTAAGGACCACACATATATTGAGGGAGGAAACCCGCTGTCGCCACTTCATGGGCTACTCTTTTCGATTTGCAGCAAGGGATCTTTTATATGCATCATCCCATAGACATGATAGCACATACCACGGCCTTTGATATACCAGTCGTGGTGCACTGGATGGAGCGAAAAATAGCCCAATGAGTCCACCAACGGGGATCGATCCCAGACCGTCCGCGCATCAAGCAAGCGCTTTACCACTGGGTTACGTCCTGCCACCCGGATCCATGAAGAACGTTTTACGGTTGTGGTGGTGGTGGATGGTGGTGGTGGATGGTTGTGGTGGTGGTGGTTGTGGTGGTGGTGGAAGGTGGTGGATGGTGGTGATAGTGGTGGTGGTGGTGGTGGTGGATCGTGGTGGTGGATCGTGATGGTGGTGGTGGATCGTGGTGGTGGTGGTGGATGGTGGTGATGGTGGATAGTGGATGGTGGTGGTGGATGGTGGTGGTGGTGGATAGTGGATGGTGGTGGTGGTGGATGGTGGTGGTGGATGGTGGTGGATGGTGGTGGTGATGATGGTGGTGTTGGTGGATGGTGGTGATGGTGGTGGATGGTGGTGGTTGTGGATGGTGGTGGTGGATGGTGGTGGTGGTAGATGGTGGTGGTGGATGGTGGTGGTGGATGGTGGTGGTGGCGGTGGATGGTGGCGGTGGATGGTGGTGGTGGTGGTGGATGGTGGTGGTGGGTGGTGGTGGAAGGTGGTGGTGGTGGTGTTGGTGGATGGTGGTGGTGGTGGTGGTGGTGGTGGTGGTGGTGGATGGTGGTGGTGGAAGGTGGTGGATGGTGGAACTAACGGAATAAAAAAAAAAGATCAATGAATGAATGAATGTTTAACGACACCCAGCACAATAAATGTTGTTTTGTTTAACGACACCCAGCACAATAAAGGTTGTTTTGTTTAACGACACCCAGCACAATAGAGGTTGGGTTTTTTAACGACACCCAGCACAATAAAGGTTGTTTTGTTTAACGACACCCAGCACAATAAAGGTTGTTTTGTTTAACGAAACCCAGCACAATAAAGGTTGGTTTGTTTAACGACACCCAGCACAATAAAGGTTGGTTTGTTTAACGACACCCAGCACAATAACGGTTGTTTTGTTTAACAACACCCAGCACAATAACGGTTGTTTTGTTTAACGACACCCAGCACAATAAAGCTTGTTTTGTTTAACGACACCCAGCACAATAAAGCTTGTTTTGTTTAACGACACCCAGCACAATAAAGCTTGTTTTGTTTAACGACACGATTAGAGTACATTGATTTGTTTAATCATCAGATATTTTGACATAGTCTTAGAGAGGAAACCCGCTATATTTTCCCATTAGTAGCAAGGGGTCTTTTATATGCACCATCCCAAAGACAGGATAGCACAAAATGGAGCATTTTAAGGACAAAAGAAAATGAAATATATGTATTTCTAACTATATTTGTTGTACTATCTCAGTATGATAGTAATAAGAATTGTGGTTTAGTCGTAGATTTACGTTTACGTGTAAAATTAGGGTTACGATGTTTTGTGAAATCGGGCCCTGGTTTGTATTCCATTTATGACACTACAGACACACCATAACCCCAGAACACTGTCGTTTGTCGAAACAATAATTGTTAAAGGGACATTCTCGAGTTTGCTGCATTGTAAGATGTTTCCGACTAATAAAATATTTCTACGTTTAAACTTACATATTAAATATATTTTCTTGTTTAGAATATCAGTGTCTGTATATTCAATGTTTTTCTGGTCGTCTTAATTTTTTTTTAGGAAATAAAATGAAATTTAAACTAGTACAAATATTAGAACGATCAGAAACACGTTTAATATACAGCCACTGGTATTTTATGTATTTTATTTTATGTAATTACAGTCGTCAAAAAGTCTGTTAATCGATAACATCTTAAAAATTGCAGAAAACTCAGAAATCTCCCTTTAATATCTATTGTGTAATAAAATAAGAAAATAACAGGTCAAGGCTCGCAAATAACTGAAGTAGGCTTGTAATTCTGTGACAATGTCAATTAACCGTCGTTTGCAACAAACGGGATGGGGTGGGATTAAGTTAATAAAATACACAGTCAGTATATCAGGGGCGTAGGCGGGGGGAGGGGTGTCGCATAGGTGTTCAGGAAAATGTAGACAAAATGGTCTGCTATAGTCCGTCCCATCCTCCTATACAAATTTTGTTTTCTTCTTTTTTAAATTAGTTTCGCTGAAATTACTTCAAGAGGAATAACTCTTACACATTTTAGATCACATTGGAGACAGAGTTATTGCACTTTATTTATTTGGATCAAGAAGTTTGTTTTGTTTAACGACACAACTAGCGCACATTGATTTATTAATCATCGGCTATTGGATGTCAAACATTTGGTAATTTTGACATATAATCTCAGAGAAGAAACTCGCTACATTGTTTCCACTAATAGCAAGGGATCTTTTATGCACCATCCCACATATTGTCCGAGACAGGATAGCACATACCACCGCCTATGATATACTAGTCGTTGTGCACTGGCTGGAACGAGAAATAGCCCAATGGGCCCACCGACGGGGATCGATGTCAGTTATTTGGATCATGACCAATTACAAGATGAGGTTAGAATTATATCAATTTACCGCAGTTTACCACTGCTGGTCAGATAAAAAACAACAACCCAAAAAACAAACAACAACAACAACAACAAAAACCCACAATACAACAACATCCAAAACGATCATTCATTTATACTTATTTTCGTTTATTGTATCCAATTTATGGTTAAAGCACGCATTCCTGGGCACACACTTCATTCAGGTATCTGGGCTTCCTGTTCAGCATACTGAGATTAGTTGTTAGTTAAGAGAGATGCCGGATGTAATAAACGTTTGCTCTGAAATTCGTGGGAGCGGATACTAGGGTTGTACCCTGATCAAAATATATGGGGAGGGGGGGGGGGGAGCACTACTTTTTATAAACAAATGAAACACTATACAAATTAAACCCTGAGATGTGTATGCTATTTTCTGAATTCTCAATGGGGCAACTGCCCCCCCCACCCCCCACCCCGCCCCCGAGGGTACGGCCCTGGATACCAAGAGGCTAAGCCAGGACCTGCCCAGCTTCATGTCCCATGGCTTAACCACTATACCACTGAGGCCGGTGATTAATGTTTTATATTAATTAATTAATGTATTAATTTATTAATTTATTAATTTAATTAATTAATTTTACTTTATTGCTGGCTGCCTGTAATGGGTAAGAAACTTTGTCGGTATCTCGGTTGTTGTTGTGTTTTTTTTGTTTTTTTGTATTATTATTATTATTAATTTTTTTTTTAACGGATGGAGAATGTGTTTAATATGTCAGATTTGCAGTTATCCCCCTCATGTTGAAATACTATATAAAATATGTATGCTAATTAAATGTTTCATTAAAAAAATAGTGTCTGTTTCGACAGGGTACAGTAACTTGAAATTAAATTCATAATTAAAAAATAAACCTAAGTCCGCCATCTTGGATCCACAGAAATTGTACCATCAACGTTAGCTAATAACGGAATCTCAATCTAAACTTCTCAATTTTGTGTTGTAGGTAATCAGCAAAAAAAAAAAAAAAAAAAAAAAAAAAAAAAAAAAAATAATAATAATAATAATAATAAATAATAATAATAATAATAATAATAATAATAATAATAATAATAATAATAGTAAAAAAATAAAATAAGATGACTTGCCATGATGACAAAACCTTTTCTTGTTCAATAACTAATATGGCGGTTTCTAAATTTCTTACTTTCAGCTAAATATCAATTAAAATGAGTTCTATCTTTTGTTGAAAGTTATTTCAACGGTGTGGGTTTTTGGGTTTTTTTATTATTATTATTTGTTTTAATTTTTTTTTTTTTTTAATACATTTTATTTATATAGCTGATACAACTACTGTTAGTTACAAATTGAACATGATAACTTTTGACGTTCATGCAAGTACAAAGCAGAGAAGCGCTTAACACGCGCTTTACATGATGCATGACCTACATGTTAATGCGCGATGGCAGTTTGAATTCTAATTACATCATACACAGAGACAATAACGTACGAGCTACGAGGAATTAGGATTGTAAAATACCTGTAAGAAATCAAGCATTTTGATTGGCTGATTAGAAGTGGTTCATTCTACGATATACCATCTCCGAAAGTCAATGTACTTACTGTAGCGTTGTTAACGTGTATTCATACGCGGTGAAGTGTCACTGTTTGTAAATATGGATGACGTACACGTAGAAGACGTCGAGTCGTTTAATTTGGGTGAATTGGAAGAAATATTCGGACCAGAAAATAACCCTGAAGAATACTCCCCAGACGATATAGCAACATTTGCTGCATCGGCCTCTTCAAGCAGAATTTCAACTAACAATCGTCCTGTTGAGTGAAATCAGCTGATCGAGCATGTAGGCACCTATAGTCACTGACAGCAGACGACACCAATAACTCACGCTTTGCCAACAAAAACGCAAATATTCAAAAATTCTACAACAAATTGATAAAAATATTGATCCCTTAAGTGCACCTAGCAGTGAAAAATCGTCGTGTAAACCCCAAATTAAAACCGCGACAAGTGACCCCGTTTACCCGATCATGGCCTCTCAAAGTTTTCAAACGAACTTTAAAAACACGAATATTACAACAAACATCAACAAAATTACTCAAAAGACATCTACCTTTAACATGACAGGCAGTAGAGTTGAAATTCACAACCATTACCACACAACAAATATGAATTAGCAACGTAGAACAATAAATAAAAAAGAATATATTCCAAATCTGGTTGGTCGATGTGACTGAACATGCTCTTAATTTTGTTTTCGCCTGTAGCGATATTAATTGTTTTAGAGGGCCGTGTGCAGTTCCAATATGCACTTAAGCCCAGATGGGCACTTTGTTACGTGATACCTCTGCGCGACGGTCGTCGAGCTCTTTCTAATACACACCCAGCCCAGATGCGGAGGCCATGTGGCCAGTAGTTGCGTAATACCTCCGCTAGTTCGGTACGATCGGGGTATTGCCGGCGGACTAGGCGTCAGCAAGTCTGGCCATCTAAGGAAATTATGCCGGCTTGGTCGCTGTGAAAATATCACTTGATAGGGGGAGGACCGCGTTGTACCCCCAGGCAATATTCGAATTTTATGATAAATAGCTAGGGTTTTAGAGATATCAGGGAGAAATATATTGGACGGGGACGGGGAACGTTAGTCCGGCTGGACTTGGTAATTATATATTTTCTGCTCTGTTGTATAACCTTGATGTGATTGATGTGACTTTATATATTTTAATACTGTATTATACCAATATTATTTAGACGGTGCTGCCGGTCATCTGACGCAGTAAACTGTAGGCTCACTGTTCTAAATAATTATTAAGGCTTAGCCAGTCATCCTAGAGGACCTAGGTAAACTGTAGGTTATTGTCTTTATTGTGATAGGTACCAGTATTAATTCTGTGTTACAAGGTTACTGAATGAGTAGTAAGGGTTAATTAAAAATTAACCAGTTAGGAATAGAGTTGTAATTCCTTTATTAATTAAGTTCCCCTGGCAGCGTTTCTCAATTATAACACGTGTGGGTGTTGTGTCACGGTGAAGTGATTACAATATTGTGTAAACTAGACACCTAGAGATTAACTAATTAAGTGATCAGTTCTGGGTTATTATTATTTGTTGTTGTTAATTAACTACTGCGGCAGTACATTTGTCAGCGTAGTATTAATACAGATTGCAAAGTGTTTTGTGTTTTGTTGTGTTTTCTAGTGAACTAAACGTGCTATAATAATATATACTTTATATAAGATCTTATCTCTGAACATACCTAGACGAGCCACGCGGGTATAACCACCCGTTACAGAGAGATCTAATAGATATACAGTTAGGAGAGATATTTGAATAATCGTGTTTCATTCAGTTACGGGTATTATAGGATCCCCGTGACAGTCGACAAACACTTTTACAAGTTTACAATTCAGACCGTTCCATATTGCAGGATATTTGAAATTTTGTTATGTTCTTCCATCTTATTGGCATTGCTTTAAGTTTAAAGCATTTTGTTGTTGTTGTTTTTGCGTCTGTGTAAATAAAAATTGGTGCAAATACACAATAGTATTTTTCATATAACTAGTTTTGAAAATTTACTTCCAATTTCGTTACCCCCATGATGGACTCTTCCTATCGATTGACGTCATTCAGTTACAGACACGTTTGACAAAATGTGGAAGAGTTTCGTGAATGAAAATAGTTCGCTATTTATATTACATTAAAAATAAAACATATATAATTTACAGAAAATAAAATAAAAGAATGTAAAAGGTATTTTACAATGGAGATCACTAGTTTCTATTATTTTTTCTTCTCGAGGTGATATTGTCTAATTGACGGTGGATAGGCTGATGACCACCTCGCCCCTACTTGGCTCGGTGGTCATCCGTCAATCCACCGTCACCTCGAGAAGAAAAAAATGGAAACAGGTGATCTAATTATCTGTCCCGAGTGAAATTAATGTTGTCAGTCACGAGCTTTAGGGTTTTTATGACTGACAGCATTAATTTCACGAGGGACAGATAATCCGTAATTCCGACCGGCTTCGGTGGCGTCGTGGTTAGGCCATCGGTCTACAGGCTGGTAGGTACTGGGTTCGGATCCCAGTCGAGGCATGGGATTTCTAATTAAGATACTGACTCCAAACCCTGTGTGAGTGTTCCGCAAGGCTCATTGGGTAGGTATAAACTACTTGCACCGACCAGTGATCCATAACTGGTTCAACAAAGGCTATGGTTTGTGTTATCCTGCCTGTGGGAAGCGCAAATGAAAGATCCCTTGCTGCTAATCGGAAAGAGTAGCCCATGAAGTGGCGACAGCGGGTTTCCTCTCAAAATCTGTGTGGTCCTTAACCATATGTCTGACGCCATATAGCCGTAAATAAAATGTGTTGAGTGCGTCATTAAATAAAGCATTTCTTTCTTTCTTTCTTTCTTTCTTTCCGTAATTCCGAGTATCGAGTGGGTTATTGTATTTACTACCCATAGTGTAAATAGTTTAGAAACCTAAATTTCAAACTTGTTACATGACACAAACTATATAATATACAAGACGAGAATGTCTGGTGAAACTGATGACGTCACAAAAGAAAAGCAATGACGTCACAAAAGAAAAGCAATGACGTCAAAAGCTATCTTTAGGTACACAAATCAAATGTACGCAAGAGAGGTCATATTCGTAATGAACTGAGGTTTCTAGTGGGAAGTGAATGAACTACAAAGAAATTTGTCTAGAGCATGTTTAATCTTTAACAAGAACAAATTGCTTAAACGATTTTAACAAAAACTGAACACTAAACATTCATTGTTGTTTGTAAAATATCATCAACAAGAGACTTGACAGTCGAGGAAATTGATGACATCACCAAACTAACGTCATGACGTCAGCGGGGAAATATAGCTTCTTTATTACCCCAGCGGTCACTCATAACAAGGAAAATATTTTCCATATTTTCTCAGTGAGAAATATTTTGCATTGGTTTAACGAACAATGCTATTGGACAATTTGACGCTTACAAACCAATGGCCTTGTCGGTACTAAATATGACGTCACCACGATTTGACACAAAATGACGTCATGTAGGTTAAAGAGTTTGCGTTTATTACGACTGTCTGTTTTGGGTGTTAAATATATAACAAAATGTCATTTTAATGCAATGCATTATAGATTTTGTAGCAGAATTAAGAGAACTTGTGTTTTTGAAAATTATCTATGAACGTGATTAAATTACAAAGCTATAGTAATTCTCAGAACAGTGCGTAAAGTGGTTTACACTGTTTCTATACAGGTTGGCCTTCGTGCATGTGCGTCGAAAATAAAGGTTTTAAGAGAGAGAAAAAATAGCTAAGGTAATAAATAGAATAACAAACTAGGTACCAGTTATTATAAAATTTATGTCCCTCGTGAAACAATGTTCATTTGTCACTCGCTAAAGCTCGTGACAACTGAAAATTATTTCACTCGGGACATAAATTTGATAATAACTGGTAATTCGTTTATTATCCTCTATATCTTTCCCTAGAGAAAGATAGAAAATATATTCACCTGCATCTCACTGCCCATATGGGTAATAAATTACACAACGTCACAAAAAATATAAATATTCATCCATAAACATTCTTATATTAAAAGTAAAAGGTATCAGAATTTAAACTCTGTGCTTCACCAGACCTTCAAATGTCAATATATAGGTACATTTCGAAACCTGACTCTTAATATTTAATAATACAGTCCGGATGAAAAGTTACACTTATATAATTACTGTTTATTCACGGAAATGTGTTAAAATGTTTTATCCTATAACTTACCCATAATATCCATGTCATAAACCCATGTGATAATTTTAGTGTATTAACCCGGTTAATAATGGTATGCAGATGTGCAAGGTGTCTATATAATGTGTTGCTGTGGATAGGTCATTTGCTTACAAGCCAACAAGACCTGTATACCCGAGCTTAAAGTTTTCAAAGATTTAGTTAAAATGCGGGATGTCAAACTAATATGTGCTAATCGTGATGACGTCATAATTACCAATGACGGCGACTTTAGTACTGTGATTTACTAAAAAAATGTATTAAAATGTTATTTTAGAAGTGTTAAGCCTTGACCACATTATACCACGCGACTCAACTGGACGGTCGCGTCGCGTCGTGGGCCACGATCGCTGACCAATCGGTCGTGTCTGAAATGCGTTCACACTATACGACGCGACTCAACTTAACTGAAAAAAATAAGTCTTTGTTTTAAAAATCTAAGATGGGTCCAACAAGACACTTGAGAGCTCGGACTGCCGTAGTTGATATGAGGATGTTAAAACGACATCGCCTAAAGTGACATGGTACTTGTGCATGGTGTTTCTTTATACATTATTGATGTCTGTCCTCAGCGACATTTTCATTCACACACGTACCTGTATCTGTTTCAAATCGAAATAATGTACAATTTACATTGTGTGTGTGTGTGTGTGTGTGAGAGAGAGAGAGAGAGAGAGAGAGAGAGAGAGAGAGAGAGAGAGAGAGAGAGAGAGAGAGAGAGAGAGAGAGAGAGAGAGAGAGAGAGAGAGAGGAGAGAGAGAGAGAGAGAGAGAGAGAGAGAGAGAGAGAGAGAGAGGCAGGAGAGAAACAGAGAGAGAGAGAGAGAGAGAGAGAGAGAGAGAGAGAGAGAGAGAGAGAGAGAGAGAGAGAGAGAGAGAGGGGGGGGGGGGGGGGGGAGGGGGGGGGGGGGAGGGGGAGAGAGAGTCAGTCACAGGCGCTTGAAGTGAGTAGCAAGAATCTGAAAATAATAGGAGGAACAATTAATATATTACTGGCACATCCAATTGTTGGCATCTTCCGATAGGACTAAAATTTTTCTAATCATGCTGACCAGTGAGATATTTCATTCATGAGACAATACTTTCAAAATGCTTTAAATTCAGCACTCGAGATCTATCCAAGTAATAAGAACCCCCAACTATTCACTAGTAGGAAAAAGTATTTTAAAAGCTTCTTTTCAGACGACCGCCTCCCATAACCGTGTGACCTTCTGTAACGCATAGGCCACTACTCGAAAATTATGTAACATTCAATGCATAACCTCTCCCAAAAGACATATTGACTAATATTATAAGATTTTGTATTTATGTTTGTTTGGTAATAATACCACTGGATAGAAAATCATCAGTTAAAAAACGCAACAGCAATGATTAGCTGCATTTTAATTTATAAATAAACATGATAAACTTATTTTTAAAATATGATATACAACTCTTGACGAACACCTCCTCCATTCCCATGTTTCGTAACACTCCCATGAAATCCCTTCCCCTCCCCACTAGAATGTTACATTGCCTAATTCATGAACGGATGTGAGAGATAAGACAACGGAATATGTAACGAGTTAGTATTTACCGGTAAGTATGACTGGGTGTTTGCCACATGCATACTTATCCACAAATCCACAAATTGTTTATTAGCAATGGTCTGGAATAAGAAGGTTCCACCCAAGGTCCGAGGAGAGTATTTGAAGGAGGGAAGGGGAAGCAATGGTCTGGAATAAGAAGGTTCCACCCAAGGTCCGAGGAGAGTATTTGAAGGAGGGAGGGGGAAGCAATGGTCTGGAATAAGAAGGTTCCACCCAAGGTCCGAGAAGAGTATTTGAAGGAGGGAGGGGGAAGCAATGGTCTGGAATAAGAAGGTTCCACCCAAGGTCCGAGGAGAGTATTTGAAGGAGGGAGGGGGAAGCAATGGTCTGGAATAAGAAGGTTCCACCCAAGGTCCGAGGAGAGTATTTGTGACGGAACATGCTCTTTTCTTTTCTTTTTCGCCTGTGGCGATGTTAATGGTTTTAGAGGGCTGTGTACAGCGTGGTTACGTAATACCACCGCGCGACGGTGGTCGAGCTGTTCCCAATATGCACGTACATTAGGTGGGCACCTTGTTACGTAATACCTCCGCGCGACCGTACCCCCCTAATACACACTTAGACCAGGTGTGGAGGCCATGTGGCCAGTAGTTACGTAATACCTACGATAGTGCGGTTTTACGACCGTGATTTTTGGCGAACTAGGCGACAGTAAGTCTGGCCATCTAAGGAAAAATACCGCCTCTGGGAGTTGGGGCAAATTCATATGATAGGTGAGGTGCCGCGTTGTGCCCCCAGGCGATATTCGGTTTTTGTAATAAATAGATAGGATTTTAGAGATATCGGGGAGAAACAAAAGGAAGGTTCCAGGGGAACGTTGTCCGTCCGGACTGGTAAATATATATTTCTGCTCTGTTGTATAACCTTGATGTGATTGATGTGACTTTAAATATTTTAATACTGTATTATACCAATATTATTTAGACAGTGTTTTCGGTAACTGACGAAGTAAATTGTAGGCTTCACTGTTCTAAAAATATAAAGCTTAGCCGGTCATCCTAGAGGACCTAGGTAAACTGTATGTTATTGTCTTTATTGTGATAGGTACCAGTATTAATTCGGTATTTCAAGGTTACTGAATGAGTAGTTAAGGGTTAATTAGAAATTAACCAAGTAGGAATAGAGTTGTAATTCCTTTATTAATTAAGTTCCCCTGGAAGCGTTTCTCAATTATCACACGTGTGTGTGTTGTATCACGGTGAAGTGATTAGAATATTGTGTAAACTAGACACCTAGTGATTAACTAATTAAGTGATTAGTTCCGGGTTGTTATTATTATTGTTGTTGTAAGTAATTAACTGCGGCAAATATAATTGTCAGCGTAAGGTTAATACATATTCCAAAGTGTATTGTGTTGTGTTGTGTTTTCTAGTGAACTAAACGTGCTATATACATATACTTTATATAAGATCTTATCTCTGATTACCTAGAGCCGAGCCACTCGGGTATACACTGCCCGATACAGAGAGCTTTAATAGATATACAGTTAGGAGAGATATTTGGATAATCGTGTGTTATTCAGTTACGGGTATTATAGGATCCCCGTGACAGTATTTGAAGGAGGGAGGGGGAAGCAATGGTCTGGAATAAGAAGGTTCCACCCAAGGTCCGAGGAGAGTATTTGAAGGAGGGAGGGGGAAGCAATGGTCTGGAATAAGAAGGTTCCACCCAAGATCCGAGGAGAGTATTTGAAGGAGGGAGGGGGAAGCAATGGTCTGGAATAAAAAGGTTCCACCCAAGGTCCGAGGAGAGTATTTGTGACGGAACATTAGTATTTACCGGTACGTATGACTGGGTCTTTGCCACATGCATACTTATCCACCCAGGGTCCGAGGAGAGTATTTGAAGGAGGGAGGGGCAAGCACTGGTCTTGAATAAGAAGGTTCCACCCAAGGTCCGAGGAGAGTATTTGAAGGAGGGAGGGGGAAGTTACATGGGATGGAAAACTGGGGTCTATAAGGAATTTGTGGCATGATCCCTCAACAAAAGTTTGACTTTCAGGCGTTCTAGTACAGCATTCTCAGCCAGAGAACAATAACGGGGGAAATGCGGGCGAGAGAGCATGGGTCCCGCCCCCCTCCCACGTTCTGCACTCATAACATCTTCTTTTCAAATCCGATGGTTCCAAAAACGTCGACAACATAAACTATATATTTATCAGAATTCCTTTATGGTTTCCATGGACGCTTAAAATAATGTTTTAATAATACCTATCGACACGGCGTAAATATCAGCCTCAATATGCCTAAAATATTATATCTTTAGAAAATATATAAAAAGCAGTACAGTTCACTCTACGACTCCTCTGGTGACCACGATTAAAGACAGAACAAATGATGCGAACCATTCTGTGTTCTTCATTTTAGAAGAAAAACAAAGCTCACATCCCATGTTAATCAATGCCCAGCCTCGTTTTCGTAGTTATGCAGGTGGTGCTACAGACTGCGAAGGGGTCTATTCCCCTGTCCAGAATAATTGTAACTTTTATGTCACATGATGAAATGTAGACAATCCATTGGATACTGATAGAAATCAGTTGTATAGCATTGTGTAAACCGTGCACACTACACGACAAGGCAGTCGCGTCGCATCGTAGACCCGTTCACACTATACGACGGCCGTCGTCTGCGACTGAACATGTTCGGTCGTGTCAAATGCAGTCGGGCCGACTGAAAATTAGTCGCCGACGGCTGATTTTTCAATACACACTACACGACGCGACTGAACTGATGAGTTGAGTTACGCCGCGTCGTGTAATGTGATATAGGCTTTACAGGATAAATAGAATTCGCTACTCGTGTTTATTAATATGTAAAATATCAACCTCGTCTAGTTAATCGGTAGCTGTCTCGGCAGTCTCGACAAATACTGATTAACATAGACTCGGTTGATATATTCCATATTAAAAAACACTCGTGACGAATCCTCTATTGATCCTGCAACCACTGACAGAATATGATGACGGGTAAAACAAAGTCATATTCTGATATGACTTTTGACGTCACACGCAAAGCCTACATAAGAAAATCGCTCATTTGACCTCTAGGTCCAGACACGGATCCGGGGGGGGGGGGGAGAGGGGTCTGAACCCCCCCCCCCCCCCCCCCCCCCCCCACGCTCGTGACCAGAGAGTTGATCTTGACAACGGGAATATACTTCAAATCCATCTAAAGCTATCTTCAAATATGAAAATTTCTTATCGAGGGGGGGGGCCTTCAAAGGCTCCACACTGGACACCCCCCTGCTAAAATTCCTGGATCCGCCCCTGAGGTCATCGTACAATGTGGATGAAATAACAGAAATAATAGCTTTTCCCCTTAATTTGTATGGTCTGCGGGATAAAAATAATAACTAGTTAATGACGTCGGATATCTGCTTTATCTTGTTCAGACCGAATGAGAAACCTTCACAGGATAAAGCAGATATCCGACATCGCCCAAACATCCATCTAGCTCTAGAATGGCGGCGTACTCGGGCTACAATGTATGTTGTTTCAAGCACTCAAATCCTGTCGTTGCTTGCAAGTATCTTTATGCCACCAAGAGTAAATGTCGTTATAGACATTGGCATAGGCTGTAGCATTTGACAGCTTTTTACAAAGTAGACAACCAGGCGACTCATTTGTACCCACATAGTAATGATTCCTCCACTTGAAATACTCCACATACGCCGTGTGGTTTTTGTCCAGGTAGAGAAGATATTCAGCAAGGAGCTTGGGACTCTTGAAATCTGCTGTGTTGATGAACGAATTGGGAGGTAAAAATTTACTGTAATTTCCACCTCCTCTTACCACAAGGACAATTTGTTGTGTGATGTATTGAAATACCTTTTCTGTCAAATAGTCATAACAGAGACTGTTTTCAAATGCCAAATAGAATTTATAGTCCCGAGAAAGCATCTGACCGCAGAAGGTGCCATTATTGGAAGGACATTTTTTATCTCCACAACCTCCGAAAATGTCAACTGAAATCGTCTTCTTCATCTTCTGGACGTATTTATGACGTTCGCCTGGCGTTCTGCAGTTACTGACAAACCACGCTGCCAGTTTGGTTTTATTTTTCGTTAGTCCTTTAAAATCTAACTGTATAGGTTTTTCTCTTTTAAGTATACGTCCATACGGATTCCATATGTCAGAATCTGCTCTATATGTCATAGTCCAGTTGAACTTGTGTCTCCATTCCGGCCTGTTAAACTTATAGTCATCGCTGTAGTATGGAGATTCTAGTGTGAAATAAATCCACACTTGTCCTGGGACCTTTCTAGGTGGAAGGTTTTCTGGATAACCCACTGCGTTGAATATAATAGCATCAAAAGCGCTGAGGTTATTGCCAGACTTTACGAGTGTGCACTTAGCAGAACATAAAGAAAGTTGTCTGACTACAATCGAATGTAGACTCCATCGTGGGTTGTTTTTTAATAAGATTAATTTTCTCACTTTTGCAGAAGTATTTTGTTTTCTAGCAGACGTCTCTTTAGGCGTGGTGCTCTCTCCCTCTGAATGGTTAGCAATAACCGATGATTGATTTCCTTTTCTAATGGACAGTTCGATGGGCCTCCTTTGAAATGTGTTTTTCAGCATTTCCATGTTCAAGTTGAAACCATTTCCCATGATAAACATCCACAAGATTGAAGTGGCGAAACCAATACACAGGACACTCATAAGACATTTTTTGTAGCCAGGCTGTTCACAACACCTGCAAAATAAATAAAAATGTTGAGAAGAGGTTATTCATACAATGCCATTTTTTTCAGAGATGGTAACCGTCTTCATGTGTTCTGTCTTTGGAAATGTTTTATTTATTTAACGACGCACTCAACACATTTAGTTACGGTTATATGGCGTCAGACATACGGTTAAGGACCACACAGATATATAGAGAGGAAACACGCTGTCGCCACTTCATGGACTACTCTTTTCGATTAGCAGCAAGGGATCTTTTATATGCACCATCCCAGACAAGATAGTACATACCAAGGCCTTTGTTACACCAGTTGTGGAGCACTGGCTGGAACGAGAAATAGCCAAATGGGGCCACCGACGGGGATCGATTGTAAACCGGCCGCGCATCGAGCGAACGCTTTACCACTGGGCTACGTCCAGCCACTACCCCCCCCCCCCCCCTCCGTGTTCTGTCTTTGGATCAGCTATACATATGAAAACACAGTTAATTTGTTTAACGACACCACTAGAGCATATTGATTTATTAATAATCGGCTATTGGATGTCAAACATTTGGTCATTTCGATATATAGTCTTAGAGAGGAAATCCGCATTAGTAGCAAGGGGTCTTTTATATGCACTAGAAACAGGATAGCACATACCACGGCCTGTGATATATTAGTCATGGTGCACTGGCTGGAACGAGAGAAAACCCAATGGGCCACCGACGGAGATCGATCCCATACCGACCGCGCATCGGGCGAGAGCTTTACCACTGGGTTTCATACCACTCCTCTATAAATTAATGAAGATCAGATCCCATAAAACAACAAAGAAACAAAAAACAAATAAAACCGAACAAAAAGTAACGCAACGCAAAAAAAAATCACATTAACATTAAACTCGGCTGAAATTAACATTAAAGGGACAGATCCTAGTTTCAGCCGATGGAAATGCACACGAAGTTTAGTTAATCTACAAATCTGTAACACATTTGGAAAAAGTTACAACTGAGTGAAACATGAGTCTGTGACTTTGAAATGGTGAGATATCCTCTAAAAACTCTACTCAATAACTGTTACTTCTCAGACGCACGTGCATTTTTAACAAAATATGAAAAATACCGTTTATGACATTAAAATCTCCAGGATAGCCAAAAAATCTCCGAATGTGCAGGGTGTATACTACCAAATCAAATCCCATAGACGACAATAGTAACATATGTGGCTAAAATTCCTACCTGCAACGTATCAACCGACATAAACGCCACGGATATAAATACTACCAGCCCTCACACTTAAAGTGAATCAGAAAAAAATGGGGGTCAAGCTGCTCGTTTCTGAGATAACGGGTAGCGTCTATGACTACCCTAGTTCCGCACAAAATTCGAGTACTTTTTTTTACAGGTACCCCATACATGTTTCAAGCACAAGGCTACTTGACACATTGGTACTAGATGAAATAAAATTGCATTTTTTTTTAACCCAGATAAAACGATTATTTTTTACAACCAACACACTCACATTTATAACCAATCACAGGACTTGTGGTGTTCACTTCTCTATCAAAAGTTCGGTGCACCTCGAACTTTGACCCAGTCGGAAGTTATTTGGTCTAGTACTACCTATACTAATAACATACATTTTTCAAAAAGTGTCCAGCTATGTGTCTTTATGACAACCAGGATCTGGTGTATTCTGACATAAACTGACAACCTCACTGAAACTGTTGTTTCTACAGTGCAACCTAATATAATGTACACCTCAAAAAACATATATATTGCATATAGTTTTGTACAAATGCAATATGTCATATTAAACAACAAAATGTTTTAAAATAAAACTCCTGAAGATATTTACTTTCAGTTGGGTGTGTGTACTCAGGTATATATATATAGAGACAACAAAGATAGTCAGAGTACCTCTACCCCTTTAAAGAATTCCATTAAAACACATGCACATGATTGACCACTAGATTATGAAGACCTTAACAGGCACATCAAATAAATATCAGTATTAAAAAAAATACACTGTTTGAGGAAGGAAACACAAACATGACTGTACCTGTATGAAGTAATGACTTAATGTCCTGAACATTAGTGTTGGGAGGAAATCCTGTATGCTGGGTGTGGGTGTCTTCAAGTTACCAGGTGTGGGAATTTCAAATCCATCGGCCATGCTGATTTTCATAATGAACCATGAAAACCATTGGCAGCCACCAATATTCCTGACTATATTTTATTTATAGCCTACTGTAGTTGGAGGTTTTAATAGTTGTGATATCTGGAATTATCATGCAGCTTTCACACATTTATTTTTGATTAATTACTGGAAAAAAAACTATTTTTAAATGACAAAATTACCCGAACATCTATTTTCTTGCATTATTTTCTAATCCGGATGAATACAATATGTATATTAGATGTATTCCTACAATCTGTAATCCAGCATTTTATTTAGCTAGTAACATTAGGTAATACAGCTTTAACAATAAAATAAATTATCAACTTAATCCAAGGCAGATAATCAAATCTGAAAAAATTGGTTCTGAATCTCGTATAAACTCAAAATGCTTTTCATGAGAGCTAACTAAGTGATTATTAAGAAAAAAAAATGATCTGGAGATCTAAGTATATGTTTAACAACCTTATTGTTGTGTACAAATAAGAATAGAAGGCACAATAGTGACAACAAATTTAATTATGTTTTTGGTAAAGTTTTTCTTCAAATTGAATTAAAAAATTTCATAAAACTACTATTTTGTCTAAAATATAACTTAGCATCCTATAAATATGTCAAAATGACAATAAAAATCAAGTTCTTTACAAATTTGAGTTTTCAGAATTTCATACATAAAAAATTAACAATGTTAATGGAAACTAAAGACATTAACCCACTATTGGCACATGCTATTTTTAATATAAAAATAAATTGCTATTAAAATCTTAGTTCAGGTTGCCTATATATAATACCATATTTAAGAGCAGTTGTATATGGCAAGTCAAATACCATAAATTAAAGTACTTCTAATTTAAGTTATCCAAAATAGCTGATATTAATAAATACCTATGGAACAGGAAGGAAGGAAATGTTTTATTTAACGACGCATTCAACACATTTTATTTACGGTTATATTTCGTCAGACATATAGTTACGGTCCACACAGATATTGGGAGAGGAAACCCGCTGTCGCCACTTCATGTGCTACTCTTTTCGATTAGCAACAAGGGATCTTTTATATGCATATCATATCCCACAGACAGGATAGTACATAACACGGCCTTTGTTACACCAGTTGTGGAGCACTGGCTGGAACGAGAAATAACTCAAAAGGTCCACCGACGGGGATCGATCCTAGACTGATCGCGCATCAAGCGAACTTTTATTTATTAATTTTTAAAGCAATACTTTGGCTAATTCAGTGTGGTATTTGTGTTTACAAGTAATCCCACATAAAGAGTAGGACTACGAAGATAATATTTATGATGAAATTTTTTATTTTTTTTTTGCTTCAAATTTGTACCCCCTGACCTTTAATGAACTCTGGTGACCCTCTACCCCGACACACGCACACGCACAGTTTTCAGAGTTGACCTCTACTAGGATATGCAGCACAACATCCCACATGGAATAACTATGGTTATCTCTCGGGTAGAACAAAATCCTTTTCTAATTCATTCATTAGAGTTTTTAACATGCTCCTATACCACGAAGGTTTCAAGCATGAACTCCCCGGGCTCGAACACTCTAAGCCACTTTTTTGGATTCTACCTCAACACTACCGTGTACGGTTACATGCCTATTTACCTATTTTTGATAGAGTTAAGGCCCTTGAACTAAGGAGATAGGAAACTTTGTTTTCTGAACTTTTTTTTCGCAATGACTCAAGATCTTGAAATAAAGTTGATGTATAGCTTTATCATGTACCGTTAAAGATACAGTTTGGCTTTCATGGCATTTTCCCCATTGTTCACAGTCATGGCCCATGATCTTAGGAGATAAATTTGTTGGACCCGGTTGGGGACATGTGTTGCTTTAGCAGTACCCTCAGAATGCTTGTTTAATCAAAGAGCATTCCAGTACTTTCACGCGATAAAACAGGACGTGTCTCCTTGCTCGCTGTCTTTGCCCCTCTCCCCTCCCACTTTTCCGCCCCCACCTGGAGACACTTATCAGTACATATGGAGTTCTACTAGAGTAGCGCGTCGTGTAGACCGGGTCACGGGCAGCAGTGACCTTGGTGTACGGCGACCGGGAATAGAAGAAGGGGATATTGTGGAAGAGGAAACGTGCTCCAGGGGCGGCATGCGGGTTGGTTGGGTGGGTGGGTGAACGGTGGCTAAACTACCGGCGGCGGCGGCTCCTTCTGCGTCGCCGCCCCACGCCGATACTGGAACACTGAAGCGGTTGGAAGAGGACAAGATCCTACACACTATCACGGACGAATCCAGTATGCCTCTGCCGGAACTAGACAACCGCCACGTGTGAGGGTTCGTGAGTATGGACTTAGACTTAAAACCTTTGACCGTCATTTCAAAAATAGATTTAGTCAGACTTAAAACATTTTGGCCGTCATTTCAAAAACTTTGTTTATTTTTAAAAATGTTTGGTAAATAGTCTGACAACCTTTATTTTTGGCAGTCCGTATAAATTGCTCCAATCACATTCAGACTTTGGATTGAGCACTCTTATGTTTTGTTTGGCCTCTAAATTGACCAGATATGGTTATTCTCAACTTTACACAAAACAAATTTCAAATTCCGCCCACTTCAACCCCCCCCCCCCCCCCCCCCACACACACACACACTAGGGAGGGGACGATTATTCGATGTTACTGAAAACCGCGGTTTTAGGCCCACGCTTCGGTGCACCATTTCCCAATTTGTGAACCGCTGTTCATTTCGATGTGTTTTTAATGGTTCATGTATAAATCTTTCCGCACATTGCTGGTAATCCCGATGACGCGTAAAGTATTTCAGCCAATCACAGCATTCGATTTCCTTAAACCGGACATGTTTGCATGGGCGATAGGTGCCGTTCGAATCCTTCACAGAACCCGCGAATTTCTTACCGGGACAGTAAAAATTGTAACATCCCAAAATATGGACTGGCCTCAGTGATTAATCCGCCGAGAGAATAAACATGTTAAGTGTGTTTCGTCCCAGTTGTCAAAACTGAAAAAAGTAAAGACATGATAACGTCAATAATTATAACATTCCCGTCATGCGAGTGCGAATAATTTTTACAAGCTCATATACCACTAGCGTTTCGAGCATGTCCGTCCCGGGGCCTGTCTCTGGATAGCTAGGGGCTCGTCCCGGGACAGAAAAAAGAATTAAGGGAACAATTTTGAAATTTACATCCAAAAATTAAATAGTGGGCCTTTAAAATTTTGATGCGCAGCTCTAATTAATATAATTAATAAAGAAAATTCTATTCATTAAATTTGGTCGCAAGATTAGATGGGGTGGTCGAAAAGAAATAAGCTAAGATCGGTGGCCTGACTCGGGATGGAGAGTTGAAAATGGGCAGAATTTTGAAAATAGCAATTTAAAAAACAAACAGAAAAAAGTTACAAGCCAAAAATAAAAGGAATTGACTGCTCGGTCGGATATCTATATAATTTGGAGCATTTTAGAATGACAGTCCAAAAATAAATAAGAGAAAGAAGAGAGGATATGGAGGATACGAGATGGTATCACAATAAAACAAAGTAAAGTCTAGAAAATAGTAGTAGGGGCCGACCCCGCTTCCTATTTCTTCTTAGAGTGGGGCGGTCACTCTTCCAGTGCTGCTAGGACAGGCTCGGACATGTAGACACTAAACGCGAACAACCGTGGCGTTCTGCAGAATGGCCGTCATACGAGTCACGAAAAAAACAAGTCAACATAGTCAGACGGAGAAATGACGTGGAGGCAAGGAATCTCGCTAAAAAAGAATCCAACCAGGCTGTCAAAACGAGAAGCGTCCCAGCGTTCAATCAGTTCCAATGGCAGCATACATTCCAGTAGAAAACTTCACTTCGCTGACAAAAACAAGCGAAGTGAAGGATCCCCAAGTCGAGCCGCGAAAGCATGTGCAGTGTGCACAAGCGAAACAAACACGTCTTACCGCGTCCAGCTCCAGACTGGGAATGATTCCCGTCATATTACTTTAAAACGATTCAACATCGGTAATTTCCGTACGTTTATATCGGGACGAAATCGTCCGCAGTTCCTGGACTACAATGTACGCAAATAACTTTGACATTTTTTTGTTCTTTTAAAAAAAAGTTTAAAAAAATCTTTGCAGATTTATTTTTTCATTTTCAGTACGAGCAAAAAGTAAAATAAAAATAATAACTAGTTAAATAATTCCCTATTATATATTATGCATATACTTGTGCTTGCTTATTATTATTATTATTAGTAGTAGTAGTAGTAGTAGTAGTAGTAGTAGTAGTAGTAGTAGTAGTAGTAGTAGTAGTAGTAGTAGTAGTAGTAGTAGTAGTATTTAATCAGTGATACCTTTTTATGTAACTTGTGTTGAGTTAAATAATCAACACAAGGCCTATATATTATGTATGTGTGCTTATATCGAGTAATCCATACTTTAAATATATATATATATATATATATATATATATATATATATATATATATGTAGACTTCTCATCAATGATTTGACATTATCGATGTAATAATAAACACTACAGAAATAGGTCTTGACATATATCTTTCTTTTAGACTTCTATAATATGTACATGGCACCCATATATTATGTACTCTTTAATGCGTATATAGACTACTGAATTAGAAAAAAAGAAGAAGCAAAAAACAAACAAAAAAACTGGAGGACTATCCCAAGCATTCTCTCCCCCGAATTATGTTGCCAACTCTCTGAACTCAAATCCTGGGGGACACATTGCCCAAGTATCCCAGACCCAACACGCTAAGATGGCATGGTAAAAATGCAATTTTTGTTTTCTAGTCAAGATATAATTTTATATTTGGAATTATTTTAAAAATGGCCAATAAAAATAAAATGTCTTGCTCTAAAATAGTTTAAAATGGATGTATGATAATTGCCGTACTTGTACTACTTGTGAAACGTACCGCGAATAAATCGAATCAGGGAACAAAAACCGAAAACCGACCCGAAAATAATTTTTAAGAATGAACAGTCCCATCCCTACCCCCCACCCCACTCCCTCCTGTCCCGGAATTAGTCACGGGCGATGTAAGAATTTAAGTCCGGGATGGGCGTGCCTGAACCTTGATTGGATATGGGCACGTTGATAGAGTTCAAAGTCCAAATAATCAGTTTCTCGGTGACCTACAAAACACGTTCAAACTCCCCCCACCCCCCACCCCCCCAAAAAAAAACCCCCCAAAACAAACAAAAAAACCCCAACAACAACAAAACAAACAAACAAACAAACAAACAAAAACACAAAAAAACAAGTGAGTCACGAATATTCCACAACTGAGCCAGACTAGCATAATTAACTGAATTTTGCATTTACTAAAGCAGAAAGTTCCGATCAAAGTGTGAGGTACAGTGTCAAATATTTACGGAGTAAAAGCTATTGCGGCTCTGACTGGTAGTAACATATGACATCGATTATTTGTACAGATACTATTCTCTACTGGCACTAAATTATACAGCTGTTATGCAGTATACACTAGATGTTGAAACCAGACGGATCACGGGATGTGAATTATGTGGCTTCTGCTACCGTTTTGCCATCAGAATTAATAATTTCTACGCGATTGCCCGATTCATCATCAATCTTTACTGCTGAAAGTTTGGGCAATCATTAAAGCCCTGGAAGACGTATATAAGGATTCATATGCATCCAACTATATTATTTTCTTGTTCCAGACAGTGCACCACGACTGGTATATCAAAGGCCATGGCATGTGCTATCGTCCCTGTTGGAGAGTGTATATAAAAATCCCCTTGCTACTAATGAAAAAAACGTATAGGCTTTCCTCTCTAAGACTAAACGTCAAAATGAGCAAATGTTTGTCATCCAACAGCCGATGATTAATAAATCAATGTGGTCTAGTGGTGTCGTTAAACAAAACAAACTTTCAAATATATTATTTTTACAGACTCACTTTCGTGTCTACAAACTTTACGGTAAACTAAGTTGGAGCATCGATTGGATGCATTGAAATTAAAGATGTTATATTTTGTTGGGTACCCGGCCATGTTGCCATTACGGTATTGCCAGTGTTGGTGTCCCCTAAAGTGATGTTTTAATATCATATTAACCAATATATATTTTCGACTTGGCAAGATGAATGGAACGGTGCAGTGCGAGCAGGCTTCATTCTCTTAAGCTTATATCCGTTTTACCGGCCTCGGTGGTGTCGTGGTTAAGACATCGGAAATAAGGCTGGTAGGTACTATGTTCGCATCCCGGTACCGGCTCCCACCCCGAGCGAGTTTTAACGACTCAGTGGGTAGGTATAAGACCCACTACATCCTCTTCTCTCTCACTAACCACTAATAACTAACCCACTGTCCTGGACCTAGACAGCCCAGATAGCTGAGGTGTGGGCCCAGGACAGCGTGTTTGAACCTTAATTGGATATAAGCACGAACATCAGATGAAATCAAATGAAATATCCGTTTTATTAGTAAACGTTAACATTATCAGCAATAGGTATTTATTTGGTATATTGCAACCTCAAAGTTGTGTGTACCAACCAAAGTGAAACAACAGAGCTGGCAGCTGTCACCCATGTATGTAAATATATGTAAATAGCATGTAATGCAACACACCCGACTATTTATTTCAACCTATGTTTCGTGCTTATATCCAATTAAGGTTCACACACACACACACGCACACATGCGCGCACACACACACACGCACATACAGACACACACGCACACACACGTGTACAAATCAGGGCTTTGGGTGACAGTTGTCACAGAGCTGTATTCGGGCTACAGTATTGAAGCTAGGTGTGTTTTCCTGAGATAAAATAATTATGCAACACATTTTGTCACGTACAGAGTAAAATCTAGGTAAATATTAATAATTCCAACATAAAAATGAAAAAAGTTAATTGTTTTACCAAAAACACACCAACTGTCGCCCAAAGCCTGTATGACAACGCGTCGCCCAAATGCTCTCACACTCTGAATGTCACAACGGGTTTTGGACGACAGTTTCAGATCTAATAAAAACAAATAACGGGGAATGAGTTGAATTTTGTCGAATGCTTTTTGGGTGGTGGTGGTTGTGGGTTTTTTTGTTAAAATTAAAGTGTATAATAAAGTTTCCTACTTATCTTGAATGCAGAATTTTTTAACAGTAACAAACAAATATTGTTACGATTTGAACGAATAGAAATCAAACAAACATATTGCATGAAAAATTCACAGTCACACCAAATAAACTTTAATTTAATGAAAGAGTTATCTTTCCTTTAAATGATGGTCACGTTTAAAACGCGGAATTTGTAGGATACATGTGGTTAAAAAACGCGAACTTTTTAAAAGCGTGACAAAAAATAGAGGTATTTGAGAGTAGCCTACAACGCAGCGAAAGCAGTGTACTGATGGAGATTATCAAAACGTAAAGAGAAAAACACTACGTTTCGGCTATTTTCATTATTCGTTGTTCTACCCTTTTAAAATTGCATGAAGAAAATACCCAGATAGGCCTAGCCAACTTTCGAAGAACACAATTTTCTATCGATTTGGGTTTTTTTAAAACAAGGATATGTTTCAAATGATTATTACAATTAATCTTTTCCAGTATTTCTTTCCTGTGGTTTTCTATTAGTAGCTATCTTCGCGAGGACTTATTTCATGTTTTTAATGATTATTTTTAATATTATTTAATAATCCCTAATTGTTTATACATTTATTATCTTAATTTTCCTTCCAAGTACCAAATGATTAATTTATAAATATAAAGGGGAACAGCACGCATATATTTATCAGAATTGTATCAATAATAATTTTCAAATTATTATATAATCTATTTATATTATATTTATTCCACTTTAATATATTGGGCCTTTAAAATTTTGATGCGCCAGCTCTAATTAATATAATTATAAAGAAAATTCTATATCATTAAATTTGTCGCATCGAAGATTAGATGGGGTGGTCGAAAAGAGCTTTAACTAAGATCGGTGCCTGATCGGGATGGAGAGTTTTGTAAAAATGGGCAGAATTTTGAAAATAGCAATTTAAAAACAAACATAAAAAAGTTACAAGCCAAAAATAAAAGGAATTGACTGCTCGGTCGGATATATCTTATATAATTTGGAGCATTTTAGATCTAATGACAGTCCAAAAATAAATAAGAGAAAGAAGAAGAGGATAGGAGGATACGAGGATGGTATCACAATTAAAACAAAGTAAAGTCTAGAAAATAGTAAGTAGGGGCCGACCCCGCTTCCTATTTCTTCTTAGAGTGGGGCGTCACATCTTCCCAGTGCTGCTAGGACAGGCTCGGACATGTAGACACTAAACGCGAACAACGTGTGCGTTCTGCAGAATGGCCGTCATACGAGTCACGAAAAAAACAAGTCAACATAGTCAGACGGAGAAAATATGAAATGACGTGGAGGCAATAAATCTCGCTAAAAAAAAAGAATCCAACCTAGGCCTGTCAAAACGAGAAGCGTCCCAGCGTTCAATCAGTTCCAATGGCAGCCATACATTCCAGTAGAAACTTTCACTTCGCTGACAAAACACAAGCGAAGTGAAGGATCCCCAAGTCGAGCCACGCGAAGCATGTGCAGTGTGCACAAGCGAAACAACACGTCATTACCGCGATCCAGCTTCCAGACTGGGAATGATTCCCGTCAATTATTAATTTTAAAACGATTCAACATCGGTAATTTCCGTACGTTTTTATATCGGGACGAAATCGTTCCGCAGTTCCTGGACTACAATGTACGCAAATAACTTTGACATTTTTTTGTTATTTTAAAAAAAGTTTTAAAAAATCCTTTGCAGATTTATTTTTCATTTTCAGTACGAGCAAAAAGTAAATCAAAAATAATAACTAGTTAAATAATTCCCTATTATATATTATGCATATACTTGTTGCTTGCTTATTTATTATATATTATTAGTAGTAGTAAGTAGTAGTAGTAGTAGTAGTAGTAGTAGTAGTAGTATAGTAGTAGTATTAGTAGTAGTAGTAGTAGTAGTATTTAATCAGTGAATACCTTTTTATGTAACTACTTGTGTTGAGTTAATAGCTCAAACACAAGGCCTATATATTATGTATGTGTGCTTATATCGAGTAATCCCTACTTTTAAATATAATATATATATATCGTTTATATAAATATATATATATATATATGTAGACTTCTCATCAATGATTTTGACATTATCGATGTAATAATAAACACTACAGAAATAGGTCTTGACATATATCTTTCTTTTAGGACTTCTATAATATGTACATGGCACCCATATATTATGTACTCTTTAATGCGTATATAGACTACTGAATTAGAAAAAAGAAGAAGCAAAAAACAAACAAAAAAACTGGAGGACTATCCCAAGCATTCTCTCTCCCCGAATTATGTTGCCAACTCTCTGAACTCAAATCCTGGGGACACATTGCCCAATTATCCCAGAACCCAACACGCTAAGATGGCATGGTAAAAATGCAATTTTTGTTTTCTAGTCAAGATATAATTTTATATTTGGAATTATATTTAAAAAAATGCCAATAAAAATAAAATGTCTTGCTCTAAAATAGTTTAAAATGGATGTATGATAATTGCCGTACTTGTACTACTTGTGAAACGTACCGCGCAATAAATCGAATCAGGGAAACAAAAACCGAAAACCGACCCGAAAATAATTTTTAAGAATGAACAGTCCCCTCCCTACCCCCCACCCCACTCCCTCCTGTCCCCGGAATTAGTCACGGGGCGATGTAAGAATTTAAGTCCGGGATGGGCGTGCCTGAACCTTGATTGGATATGGGCACGTTGATAGAGTTCAAAGTCCAAATAATCCGTTTTCTCGGTGACCTACAAAACACGTTCAAAACTCCCCCACCCCCCACCCCCCCAAAAAAAAAAAACCCCCCAAAAAAACAAAAAAAACCCCAACAACAACAAAACAAACAAACAAAACAACAAACAAAAACAAAAAAACAAGTGAGTCAGCGAATATCCACAACTGAGCCAGACTAGCATAATTAACCTGAATTTTGCATTTACTAAAGCAGAAAGTTCCGATCAAAGTGTGAGGTACAGTGTCAAATATTTACTGAGCTAGTAAAAGCTATTTGCGGCTCTGACTGGTAGTAACATATGACATCGATTATTTGTACAGATACTTCTCTACTGGCACTAAATTATACAGCTCGTTATGCAGTATACACTAGATGTTGACAACCAGACGGCTCACGGGATGTGAATTATGTGGCTTCTAGCTACGTTTTGCCATCATAATTAATAATTTTCTACGCGATATTGCCCGACTTCATCATCAATCTTTACTGCTGAAAGTTTGGGCAATCATTCAAGCCCCTGGAGACGTATATAAGGATTCATATGCATCCAACTATATTATTTTCTTGTGTTCCAGACAGGGCACTGCACGACTGGTATCATATCAAAGACCCATGATGGCATGTGCTGATCGTCCCTGTTTGGAGAGTGTATATAAAAATCCCTTGCTACTAATGAAAAAAACGTATAGCTTTCCTCTCTAAGACTAAACGTCAAAATGAGCAAATGTTTGTCATCCAAACAGCCGGATGATTAATAAATCAATGTGGTCTAGTGGTGTCGGTAACAACAAAACAAACTTTCAATATAGGTGGTTTTACAGGGACTCACTTTCGTGTCTACCAACTTTACGGTAAACGCTAAGTGGAGCATCGATTGGATGCATTGAAATTAAAGATGTTATATTTTGTTGGGTACCCGGCCATGTTGCCATTACGGGTATTGCCAGTGTTGGTGCCCCTAAAGTGATGTTTTAATATCATATTAACCAATATCTATTTTCGACTTGGCAAGATGAATGGAACGGGGCACGTGCGAGCAGGCTTCATTTCTCTTAAGCTTATATCCGTTTAACCGGCCTCGGTGGTGTCGTGGTTAAGACATCGTAAATAAGGCTGGTAGGGGTACTGCTGTTCGCATCCCGGTCACCGGCTCCCCACCCCGAGCGAGTTTTAACGACTCAGTGGGTAGTATAAGACCCACTACATCCTCTTCTCTCTCACTAACCAACTAATAACTAACCCACTGTCCTGGACCTAGACAGCCCAGATAGCTGAGGTGTGGGCCCAGGACAGCGTGGTTTTGAACCTTAATTTGGATCTATAAGCCACCGAACATCAGATGAAAATCAAATGAAAAATACCGTTTTATTAGTAACGTTAACATTATCAGCAATAGGTATTTATTTGGTATATTGCAACCTCAAAGTTGTATGTACCCCAACCAAAGTTGAACAACAGAGCTGGCAGCTGTCACCCATAGTATGTAAATATATGTAAATAGCATGTAATGCAACACACCCGACTATTTATTTCAACCTATGTTTCGTGCTTATATCCAATTAAGGTTCACACACACACACACGCACACATGCGCGCCACACACACACACGCACATACAGACAGCACACGCACACACGTTTTTTGTGTACAAATCAGTAGGCTTTGGGTGACAGCTTGTCACAGAGCTGTATTCGGGCTACAGTATTGAAGCTAGGTGTGTTTTTCCTGAGATAAAATAATATGCACCACACATTTTGTCACGTACAGAGTAAAATCTAGTAAATAGTAATAATTCCAACATAAAAATGAAAAAAGTTAATTGTTTTAACCAAAACACACACCAACTGTCGCCCAAAGCCTGTATGACAACGCGTCGCCCAAATGCTCTCTCACACTCTGAATGTCACAACGGGTTTGGACGACAGTTTCAGATCTAATAAAAACAAATACGGGGAATGAGTTGAATTTTGTCGAATGCTTTTTGGGTGTGGTGGTTGTGGGTTTTTTTGTTAAAATTAAGTGTATAATAAGTTTCCTACTTATCTTGAATGCAGAATTTTTTAACAGTAACAAACCAAATATTGTTACGATTTGAACGAATAGAATCAAACAAACATATTGCATGAAAATTCACAGTCACACCAAATAAACTTTAATTTAATGAAAGAGTTATCTTTCCTTTAAATGAATGGTCACGTTTTAAAACGCGGAATTTGTTGTAGGATACATGTGGTAAAACGCGAATTTTAAAAGCGTGACAAAATAGAGGTATTTGAGAGTAGCCTACAACGCAGCGAAAGCAGTGTACTGATGGGAGATTATCAAAACGTAAAGAGGAAAAAACACTACGTTTCGGCTATTTTTCATTATTCGTTTGTTTCTATACCCTTTTAAAATTGCATGAAGAAATACCCAGATAGGCCTAGCCAACTTTCGAAGAACACAATTTTCTATCGATTTGGGTTTTTTTTAAAACAAGGATATTTTCAAATGATTATTACAATTAAATACATAAATGCCCTGTACCCCACCACCTCTCTTTTCGCATCTGACTTTGGGTCAATCCAAGTATTATTAATAACTCGAGTCCTTAAGGCGGATGATGGACAGAGCAGGAAATGGCGCTGGAAATTGAAGACAGGCACATGACTATTTTTGTGCACGGTATTTTAATACGAGGGCTGGATTTTTTACCAGTTGTTAAATGTTAGTAGATTTAATACGTAGTTGGAAACTAATGAAGACAAGAAACATTAGTCTGAATTCCTAATAGGGGGCGGCCGTCGGTTAAACTTATTTAGGACATGGTATGGATTATTGGGGTAGTGGGAACGTATCGTAGGCTTAGCGTGGTCTGGACCCGAGGGAGTGTACTTAGCGGACGCCTATAAGAATAGCCTAATATTGCAATGAAACCAAAAAATATTATGTGGAACTAGTGTTGAGGTATAGCCCTTCCTCATTTTGTTATCATACATTGACCCTTTTTAACAATCTCCTGGCAAAGTTTTGACAGCTTTCGAAGGATTTATCAAACCACGGTTTTGGTTTCTTCAATAACATTGATTATTTTGAACTGAATGACAAACCTGGATACGGTTATCATAATTATGTTGCACAAAATATATATGTTGTACATAGATCAGAAGAGCTATGCAGTGACCAATAGGCCTACAGTTAAAGATTTTATTCTAAAAGTATGATTTTGTTGTCGGTATCTACGCGAACATATAAAATTGCTTGATAGCATTAAAAAATACATTTAAAGTGACCTTTCAGACGTGAGAGGGTCATACCATCACTCCCTGTTCCACCCGGCCCTGAGTCGTGTTGTTCTTTTTGTTGTTTGTTTCTTCTTTCTTTTTGTTTGTAAGGAATACAGATTAAGTGGACTCTCACATAAAATAAGATAATACTAGTTCATTTTAATGGTATTTTATATATATATATTTTAAATTATGTGGTGTTACATCAGTGCATTTTTTTCTCGCCAGTGAATATTGAAAAGTTGTTACTAGCTCTATCGATCTCGAGTATTGTATCTAAAATAACATTTTAAAATATTGTTTCAAGCATGAGAGATACTCAACCGTTTTGGAAGTAAATAAACAACAGGTCAACTTACAGCGTCTAATATAACTACAATACTACTACTAAATAACGTCCTATTTAGAAACAAAATAGCATTATATTAATTATATATATTAATTTAACAATTAAGGTCGGCTTTTTTGTTGACACTCGAACTGACAGGTCGGTTATATTTGGCTCTAAAATAAAACGTAATAAAACACAAAATATTAATTCAAATCCATGTTTTTATCGCCTTTCAACTGTGTGTGTGTGTGTAGGGGGAACCTATATTCACAGAACTATGTATAGCACGCTATTGTTATTTTCCATAATTATGTTAATTGATGGGAAGAACTAGAATGTGTCTTTGTTGTCCTGTATATGAAAAATATAAACATAAAGACAAGAAAATAAGCCATAATTAAAGAATATTCTTTATTAAACAACGAACAGAAATAGCACTATTAATTGTAATAACAAAGTGTATATGAATATGTAAGTAAGCAGTAACAATGAGGTTTTTTTTTTTTAAAGTGATATGGTTACAGTACGCGAACAAACCATAATTGCGTCTAGACGGCGACTCCGCCCAAGCTAGACGGCGTCTAGACTAGTCGGGGGAAAAAATCCTGTTAGACGGTTGATCGGCGGTCACTGCAAACGTGCACGAGCTACTTGATTTGCGCCTCTGACCTTTTTCTTGTTGTCAATTGCCGCTACGGTTGTCAGTTACACTACGTTATGAATTAAGAAAAAAAAATTATATATTTATTTCATGTGGTTTTTTTTTTTTAAAATCGCGATATACGTGTTTACAAGGCATTCGCATTACAAGGAAAATAATAAGTAAATAATACATTTGTATTGACCATTAACCCTTGTAAATCGTTCAAAGGGAAACGATTACAATAAGCAAACAATAAAAAGGAGTGTATGGAGAATGGAGAGTTCTTCGGTTTACTAACAAAATAAGTGAAATCAAGAGAAAAAGGGGGGGAAAAAAGAATACGCTTGGTTTTGCGTATGTGATATTTGGCACATCAGCGGAAAGTTCATTTCATTTGTGAGAGGAGGTCGAATCTGTTTTTACGTTTACTGTATTTCAAAAAAGTAAAATAAATAATAATGAAAAAAGAAAGAGAAAACAAAATAAAAATGTTTTTAAAAGGGATGGGGGGGGGGGGGGGGATACTGCGAGTTAGACGGAACATTAAAAAATATATAAAATTTTAAAAATAATAATGTTTGTTTTTGCCTACGTGACGATTGTCACAGGCAGCTATGGATGTTGTCTAATTTGTCGGAGGGGAGCAGGTTCCAGGTCCGTAGGAACAATATCTGGGGGAGGGTGCATGACTTCTAGCGGGGCATTTCAGCGTCCATAGTGTGGAGACGGGACACAAGTCACATTTTTACCTTTATTCATTTTCGTCCTCGAGTACAAGCGGGGCTGGCTGTATTACACCCCGTCCACCTCCACCTCATTTCCCACGGGCCTGTGATGTCGAATCTGTTCGCTGGGTTATAATTGTTTTTTAATTTTATTAATTTTTTTGTTTGGCCAATAAAATACGACATTACATATATGCTATTTGATCCACGCTAAGTCTATTAGTATGTTTTATGATACCTTTTCATGTGCTGCCACAAGTTTTGGGGCCAGTAGTATATTGTAGTATTTACTTTATTTTTTGTGTCTTCGTTAAATTTGTCAAGTCTGCTTTGAACTTGCCCCGTGTCCATATTGGTGTCCCCTACAGTGCTTTTTAAATTTCGTATTAATCAATATATTTTTCCGACTTGGCAAGATGATTGGGACGGTGCGGTTGCAAACAAGCTTCATTCTGTCACGCCAGTCCTGGGAGAGTGGCAGTCATCCTACAGGCGGTGCAGGAAGGATGAAGTAGTCTTGTGCCGTGTCCGCATCGGCGATACATATTTGACGCATTCATGTATTTTAAACATAATCGAAAGCATTTATCTAATTCTTGACGACGAGTCTACTAATACAAAAGCATGTGTCACAAAAGCTACCGATATGTTAAAAGATCTATTTTTAGACACGGCAGCCTCGACATTCGGTCACGTGCGTGTAAACAGTGACAGCAGTAACAAAAGGTCAGCGCACAACAAGCGACCCTGGTTCGGGATAAGACACACACATTTACGTACAAAGTATCTCGAGGCCAAAACAATATATGCTAGAAATAAAACTACAGATAATAAAATGAGATTAATTAACTACGAAGAAGAATCTGGTACATATTGGGCAAAATTCCATGTATTTCCATTTTTATCCAACGTTATATTACTATCAATGGAATAAATGTTAATATCCTAAAGGGTACCGACCTAATAGTCCTCATTCTCCCACTTTTCCAGTTACTCTGTTCAGAAGACCGGAAATGTGACATTTTAACACCTGAAATTCAAACTTTTCTCAGGGAAGCAGGTTGAGACCGTGAAATTCATTTATTTTCATCTCCCAGACCATTGAACCGACACCATGCCCCCACCCTCTCCACCCTTTCAAATACACTCCACGGTCATTGTTATAGGCTATATCCATCCCACCTCACCCCCCAAAAATCAAAATAAAATATCTCCACTTCAATTTTATTATTTATAAATACGCCCCCCCCCCCCCCCCCCCCCCCATGATAATACATACCCATGCCTTAGTAGCTGGAACGAGGCATAATCCCACTGGCAGGGATCGACCACGATTCTAGACTCAAATGAATGTGTCCGAGCAAGGCACAAGACAACTTCATCTTTCCTGCACCGGCAGTAAGAGGACTGCCACTATTCCAAGATTGGATTAACAAAATGAAGCTTGTTCGTGACCGCACAGTCCTTGCAATATCAAAGCAACAGATAAAAAAAAAAAAAAAAAAAAACCCGAAAAAACCCCACACAACCTGTATTCGAAATCCATTTGACAAACTTGTCTTTATGTCATAGTCTGCACATGCACATGTATGCAGGTGTTCATGTGTATTGCATCGCAATCAGGTGTACGTACGTACATGTGTTCTTACCATCTCTCCATACAGACCACCAAAGCAAGTACAAAGCTATACAGCAAAGAGCCATAAAACCCTATTGCGTAATGTGTATCCAGTTCAAAGAGCGTGCATGTTCATGTAAAGTACGTAATTCGACAGTATTGTTCTGTGGGATGATGCATATGAAAGATCCCTTGCTGCTAATGGGAAAGAGTAGCCCATAAAGTGGCGACAGCGGGTTTCCTCTCTCAATATCTGTGTGGTCCTTAACCATATGTCTGACGCCATATAACCGTAAATAAAATGTGTTGAGTGCGTCGTTAAATAAAACATGTCATTTTGTTATATTGAAGATGTTGTTGTTGAACTTCCGAGGTGACCCATAAAGTTCCAAGAGCATTCGTGAGCTTACCATCTTTGGATGGGCCACCTATACGGATGACCACTTAAGGTCATTGCTATATAAAACTCCAGCAGTACACTATAAACCACTAATTGTTTGACGCGGTTACGGTTAAGGACCACACAGATATTGATATCTAAGAAACCCGCTGTCGCAACTTCAAAGGGCTACTCTTTTTTTATTAGCAGCAAAGGATCTTTTATATGCAACATTCCATAGACAAGATAGCACATACCACGGCCTTTGATGTACCAGTCGTAGTGCACTGGCTGGAGTGAGAAATAATTAAGGTTCAAGCACGCTGTCCTGGATACACACATCAGGACAGTGGGTTAGTTGTTAGTTGGTTAGTTAGAAGTTAGTGATTGAGAAGATGATGTGGTGGCCTTACACCTACCCATTGAGACCTTAAGAACTCGCTCTGGGTTTGAGCCGATACCGGGCTGTGAACCCTGTACCTACCAGTCTGTAGTCCGATGGCTTAACCACTGCGCCACTGAGGCCAGTTGCTAACAACAATCAGTTTATCAATCTTAATTAATTGCAATGATCACAGACTTGGTATTGAGTTTGAATTTAAACAGAATCAAGAACCAGTCAAATAGTTCTTGAACGTTGGTGCTGTTCGTTGTCGCTGAACGCATCCCTATTTTACGTGGATGACAAGAACTGTATATTTTGTTGCTGTCTGTAATTTTGAGTAATAATAAGGCTCGCAATATTAAACTTTATTGTTGATAGTTATATTGGTTTGCACATTTTAAATAACGAATAACCAATTAGTTCCTTCGTTTAGCACTTTAAAAATATTGTATGTAATTGTGTATTGTTATAATATTCCAAAGGTGTAAACGAATTAGCCAATATCACTTCAAAAACAAACCAATAAAGCCAAATATTATGTTTATTATAATTGACATAATATCTTTAAGTGAAGTTATAAATTACATATTATTCACGCTTCATTGGTGTATACCTATTATACACAAACGCACTCACACACACACACACACACACACACACACACACACACACACACACACACACACACACGCACACACATTAAATGTAGTTTATTTTATCCAACTAAATATATTTAGTATACATCTTTGGAGTAAAAATAAAAATGTAACTGAATTTGATAAGAAATATTTACTGTTTCATTGAATCAATTTTTTATTTACACTAAATTGCGGTTGTATTGTTTTCTGTTTTGTTTTGTTTTGTTTTGTGTTTGTTCGTTTGTTTGTTTGTTTCTATTGTGTAGATTCCTATATGTGTAACAAAAAAACAAAACAAAAATAAAACGCCACAAACAGTTAACACAGGGACAAACATATTGTTGTTATGAAAATGCAGGTCCAATTGATAGTAATATGCGACATTGATTATTTGTACTATTATCTATTCCCACTAAGTTAATATATTTTTAAGTAGTATCAGGCACGGCGGAGCAGGAAGGAGGGAGCTGGGGGTTTACTCAATCAATCCACCCAATGTCTATATTTGATATGCGGTGTACACTTGAGGTTGAAACCGGCACAGGGTAAAATATTTGTTTCTTAAATGGACTGCGATTTTCAGCTGAAATGAAGGTTACTTAACAAAATACTCTTCAATTCATAAATACTCTTTAAATCATAAATGTCATGTGACACCTTATTTTCTTGCAGGTAGATTGAAATTATTATGAGGTGACATAATGTTTTATGCCCATTCGGCTATTTTTTCCAGCCAGTGCTCCAAAAGTGGTGTGACAAAGTCCGTGGTATGTACTGTCCTATCTGTAGGATGTTGTCTGTATGAAAGAACCCTTGCTGCTAATCGAAAAGAATAGCTCATTGCGTGATGGCGGCGAGTTTTCTCTTTCATCATTTGCAACCATATACAGGCCCGTACGCAGGATTTTTAATGGGTGGGTGCGATTTGCTCGTGATGGGACCAATCAACATAAAAATAACCCCCCAAAACAACGATTACGTAACGTTATTTAAATTTAATAGAGAAAAGTGGACCTTTAGTAATTTTGTGGGGGGGGGGGGGTGCGTACACACCCGTCGCACCCCTTCCCCCCCCCCCCCCCCCCCCCTGCGTACGGGCCTGAATATATAACCCCCATTAGAATGTGTTGCGTGCGTCGTTAAATAAAACAGATCTTCTTTCCTTCAGTTAGGTCTCGCTTGGTTCCTTTGAACAGTGGAGACACCAAAAGTGGACGAACATGATATGAATACGCGTAAATTTAGATAGAAACTGTAGATCATTGTAATCCCAGTCATTGTTCGTTGGCTGTATCGCTTGTAACAGATACCTAGCCTGTCGAACAACATCCTGGTTAACACAAAGGAGTTATATTAGGTTACCAGCACACCTGTTACGGAGACAGATACTTGAAAAAGGGTGTGTGAACGGTTATTGGGCTAAGCTTTAAATGTCGAAGTACATGACGAATACTCCAGGGTGTATACTACCAAATCAAATCCCATAGACAGCAATAGTAACATATATGGCTAAACCTCCTATCTGCAGCGTATCAGGCAAAATAAATACCACGGATATAAATACTATCAACCCTCACCTTTGAAGTGAATCAGAAAAAAAAACAGAGGTCAAGCTGCCCATTTCAGAAATAACGGGTAGCGTCTATGACTACCCTAATTCCGCACAAAATTTGAGTACACTTTTTTTTTTAACAGGTACTCCATATAAGCTGGTTTAGTACTACCTCCAGGGCGAGGACTCAATATTTTGGTGAAATATATCTGTCAAAACAAATCCACAAAGGGTGAACACCCCATTATATCACTATCACCGAGTCCGCCCCTGGATGCCTTTCCTATGAGTAAACAATGATTTCAGTAATACATTGCTCGTTTGTTATAAAATATCATTTATTTTATTTAAATTAAGATAACAAAATAAACTGAGATTCTATTGGCGTCCTGTAGGCTATAAAAACGATGACGCTAAACACGTTTTCGCTACAACGATTTTGATTATATCTAAAAAGAAATATTTAATTCTTGAGAACCCTGATCATATCTCCACTCTGTTCAATGATAATATAGAGGATAATAAACGAGTTACCAATTATTATCAAATTTATGTCCCGAGTGAAATAATAATAATAATAAATGGTAGCGAGTTTGTTATTCTATGTATTACCAATTGTTCTCTAAAAGCCTTTAGTTTCGACACATATATGTATATAAATCATATAAACCACTTTACGCACTGTTTTGAGTATTGTTATAACTTTGTATTTTAATCACGTACATAGATAATTTTCAAAAACAAAAGTTTTCTTTATTCTGGTACAAAATCTATAATAAATTGCATTAAAATGAAATTTTGTTACACATTTAACACCAAAACCAGACAGCCGTAAACACAAAATCTTTAACCTACATGACATCATTGTGTTTTTGCCAAATCGTGATGACGTCATATTTAGGACCGACAAGGTCATCCAATAGTACTGTTCGTTAGACCAATGCATGATAATTTATCATAGTTATTTTCCCAGTTATGAGTGCCTGCTGGGGTAATAAATAGACAGAACTTCACATACGTTGTTTCGCTTCCTAGTTATTGCACGGATTTATTTTGCTTAGCGGTCTCATGGTATGTTCTTTCGCAAAATAAACGAATGCAATAAATAGGAAGCGAAAACAACATATGTGAATTTTTGTATGTATTACATACCTTCTTTTGTGTTTTACAAAAACGGTTTTTATTTAACGTCATAACAACACTGTTAAATCTATGATCAAAACACCTTTCATGGATTCATTTATGGTTAAAAATCATACTCTGCGGCAGTCTTGTGTGATGTTTCAAATACGATATAATGTCATTTGTAAATCATATATGACGTCAGTAAATAAAAGGAGCTAACTGCAGTAAAAAGAAAAGGGAATTCCCCATTTAAAAGTTCCGGTCCAGATCGCATATATGTACGATACAACATATATTTACCACACAGTTTCAAAATGCCTTTATCACTATAGTAAGATTGAATAGGTATGTAATAAATATTTTTCTCACACACCCGTCGGTGATAACACCATTCGTTATTTTTCGATAACACATAATGCCAATACATATACGTGTGATAGCAAGTTAACGAATGAATGAATGAATGACTTCCTGCTCCTAGGTGATGACCAGGGCTCAGTTTAGTCTGACCGAGAAAAAAAAAAAAAAAAACAACAACGTCGGCTAAACTAGTTTATGCTAAACCAATTAAAATGGTCATGTCGAAAACCAGTCAAATAGTTCGCGAACGTTAGCGAAACATTTGCTGGCTGAACTTGGGGAAGGTCGCCACTACCATACCACCCAGTGAAAAAGGCGCAATGGAAATCGATACTGTGATGTATTTAGGTTAATCTGAAATTGATTTCTTTATGACACACACGTTAACTAGAAGTACTAGGGCCGTAAATACGTTTTAGTTGGAAATGACGTTTAAAGTTACATTATTTTTACTCCCAATATGTGATATTGACGATACCGAAACACAGAAGGGTAATAATCTCTTTATTATATAATCTCAAAGTTAATACAACGTGACCTTGTAAACTGCATACACAACTTTAATTCCAGTCAGCCATTACTCGATATTGGAGAAGAACTAATCCCCATTCCCTTTGCCCTACCAATTTGGTCGGGGTGATGTGGACAGGTACTAATAAAAGCCACCCACTGTTCACATCTCTCAGGTATACCCACTGTTGCAATAGCTAAGGCAAACTACGTCTGTGTCTGTAGCAGACAGCATGATCTATCTGCAGCTTAGCTGATATGCATCGAATATGGAGGGGCAAGTTGAAGCCCAAAATGTCCCAATTACCCCAGATGTCCCAATTGGGACATCTTGGGCCTAGATATGCCATATTACTTTGTTACATTTGCTTAAATAATTCAAATTGTTTTTTGTTTAACGACACCTCTAGAGCATGTTAATTAATTAATAATCTGCTATTAGGTTTCAAACAACGGGTAATTATCACACGTAGTCTTGAGAGGAAACCTGTCACATTTTTCTATTAGCAGCAAAGGGTCTTTTATATGCTTTTTCACAGAAAGGACGGCACATAGAACACATTTTGATATACCAATCGTGGGGCTCTGGTTACACTATTTAAAGGCACGTGAACATTTTGAAACTGTGCCTGCCGAAACGAGTGAGATTTTCGCCTTTCGTTTGAAACGGAAGGCAATGGTTTATTTAACGACGTACTCAACACATTTTATTTACGGTTATATGGCGTCGGACATATGGTTGAGGACCACACAGATATTGAGAGAGGACACCCGCTGTCGCCACTTCATGGGCTACTCTTTTCGATTAGCAGCAAGGGATCTTTTATATGCATCATCCCACAGACAGGATAGTACATACCACGGCCTATGTTACACCATTTGTGGAACACTGGCTGGAACGAGAGAGAGAGAGAGAGAGAGAGAGAGAGAGAGAGAGAGAGAGAGAGAGAGAGAGAGAGAGAGAGAGAGAGAGAGAGGAGGGGGAGAGATGAAGAAAGGCGATATCACACAAATAAACCAGTGGTCAAAATATATTTTTGCGAAAGAAGAAGTGGAATATCTTCATGTTGGTTGTTAGATAAGTATGACATAAATATAAGAGAAAGTCAACATTATTTTATCGCCATAATTGGGACATAGCTAAATATGCACACGTAAACACGAGCCCGCCAATTGTATATATATATATATATATATATATATATATATATATATATATATATATATATATATATTTATTTACTTTTTTTTTTTTTTTTTTTTTTTGCTGAGGCACTGTAGTGGGGTGAAAGATTGAAGTACCGGAAGGGGCCCGAAGTACCTATAAAAGCCATGTGGCCCGACCATGGGTTCGTGTAATTCACTACAATACCGTCCAGCTGGTATAATGTATCAGTGGTGGGTAGCATAACGGTAAAAAATTATTGGGCGGAGTCTTTTTCTCTTTTTTTCGGGGTGAGGGTAGGAATAGAGCCTGTAAATTTGGTGAAAAAAAGAGTCCCCTCCGATTACGTGCCACATAAATGATGTGTAGACTTTCTTCTCTTTTTTTTGTTAATTCAAGATGTCTGTGGGTGCATTCTGGGAGATTTAATTTCATTATTTATTATTGGGGTGGGGTTAAATTCTTTAACCATTAAATGCGTTTTTGGTTAATATAACTTGATAATTTTATTTTATTCTACATATACATAACATATATCAGACACTACTTTAACGGTCTTTCTTCTTTGTCTTCTTATTATTTGGCTTTGAACTTTATTAAACTGTATTAAGAGAAAGAAATCCAAAGACAGTCCAAATGTCATAAATTAAAAACAAAGTAAATTAAGTGTGGATGAAACCAATCATCGTCATCTCATTTATTTTTTACTTTATTGATTGACTGATTGATTTTTCTAGGAAGACAGGTCAATTTGCTGCCGTCACTGCTGATAGATCGCAACAATAAATAACATCCATGCGCGGATATATGTAGGTGTTTTTGTTTTTGTTTTTATTAAGGCGATAGGGGCAATCTAAATCCGTGCCTAGACTTTAAAAAAGCAGACTATACATCTAAAATTTCAGTTGCTATATGTAGTACAGTAGCGTCATCTTCCATGTATATATTTACCTTCGTTTGATACCGTGCGCATATGGTGTCGATTTTTATATTATTATTATTATTTCTTTTCTTTTTTTTTACCAAAGATCCACAGGGTTTTTTTTCTATCAAATTTAGATAACGTTATTCTTATCGAGTCTTAAAGACCCCCCATCACGGGCTTCGAGCCTGCGGCGCTCGCGGTGTCGGGCTTCGCCTGCCCCCCCCCCCCCCCCCCCCCCCCCCCCCCCCCCCCCCCCCCCCCCCCCCCCCCCCCCCCTGCAAAATTTCCTGCGCACTCCCCTGGTGTTATTAGCTTTCACGTATTAGAATTAATTGATAATTTGCACATAGATGGAATATAAAAATAAAACGAGGTTTTCAGAGTACTGGCGCTATTGGTGAACAAACAACGCCGTTATACGATTCACACACCTGTATCCCGAAGCCTGCTCTCTGACAGTTTATCGTTCACACACATTTCGGTAGAAGCCAATTTAAAGCTCGTTTCTTAAAATTATTGTTTATTTTTCGAGCAACGTTTCGTCATATTTTCAAATTATCAACGAATAACTATTAAAGAACATCAATTAATGTTAAATATATTAACAATTAACGACAATACAGTGGTAATGGCATTTGGGCGACGGCATTTACTGTCGCCCAAATGCTACTGGTTCCCAAAGCCCGCTGTGTGACGGAATTTTCGTATAAACTGTAGCCCGAAGCCCGCTTTCGCACACACACAGAGACACACACACCTCAGTTATCTGGGCTGTCTGGCCAGGACAGTGGATTTGTTGTTAATTGTTAGTGGTTATTGAGAGAGTCGTTAAAATTCGCTTCGGTTGGTAGCCGGTACCGAGTTGCGAACCCTGTACCTACCAGCCTTATGTCCGATGGCTTAACCACGACACCACTGAGGCCGGTTGACACCCGACTGGTTACGGACGGGATGCTTATTTAACGAACCAATGATGTGGCGTGGTCAACGCCTAGAGAGTGGGAGAAGTATCCACTGCAGCCACACATCGCTTGTCTTACCATTGACAAAATGTTTTAAGCTAAAAGGTATTTTTGTTGTTGTTGTTTAACGACAACACTAGAGCACATCGGCTACTGAATGTCAAACATTTGGTAACATTGACATAGACTTAGAGAGGAAACCTGCTATATTTGCTTCCATTATGTCTACGAGGTAGCGGTATGATCACAGTTGTTTTAATTAATACCCAAAACACTACTTAACCCACCAAAAACACTGGTGTTAAACTCCATACTAACTTATATTAGCATATAGTTATTATTTAGTGGTGTATTGTAAGTAAGGGAATATCCTTGTAACTCTCCATTTCTGAAAAAAACCCACAACAAAAAAAAAAAAACACCAAAAAAAAAAATGGGCCGACGCGAGCCATTTCTCCATTGTTTTTTTATGAATAGAGAGTTACTGGACATTCGCCTTTAAATAAAATCACACTTCCCTATAACGAAATCACACTTCCCTACAATAAAATCACGCGTACCTATAATAAAACCACACTTCCCTCTGACAAAATGACACTTCCCTATAACAAAATCACACTTCCCTACAATAATATCACAATTCCCTATAATAAAATCACACTTCCCTCTAACAAAATCACACTTGCCTATAACAAAATCACACTTCCCTATAATAAAATCACACGTCCCTTCCCTGTAATAAAATCACACGTCCCTTCCCTGTAATAAAATCGCACTTACCTCGCCATGTCAGCGCGAGTTCTTCGAACACAGGTGTAGTAGCTTCATTCGTCAGGTAAATGAGTCTGGGTTGCGTTCAGTCAGACCAAGCAGAAAAAACGTCCGCTAGACTGGTTTATGCGCGTCATAGTAAACCAAAATGGCCACGTTGGGAACCAATCAGATAGTTCGCGAACGTTAGCGAAACGTTTGCTCACTGAACGTAGAGCAGGTGTCAACCTTTTGATCAGCGTAACTAATTTAGTGTTCGTTTCAATGCACGTATCACTGACGTGTTGGGTATGTGTATGTGTGTCTGTCTTTATATAACAGTTCGTTTGAATGCACGTATCACTGACGTGTTGCAGGGGGGTAGCGTGATCTGGACCTGGGGGGTGGTGGTCGAATTTGAACCAAGTGGACCCTTTTCCTATTTTGGTTTGCACCACCAGCAACTCCATATGCATAAAGCTGTATGGTATGTTTTAGTTCTGAAAGCGGACCATTTGCTTCAGCGGCGGGGAGGGGGGGGGGGGGGGGGGGGGCGGTCGTGGTGCACTGGCTGGAGCAAGAAATAGCGCAATGGGCCCACTGACAGGGATCGATCCCAGCCAAAATAAACTGATTAATGGCTTTACACAGCTTTAGCACGGTTCGAATTTCACCAAGCAATTGCTGTCGGTGCCCTTCTTACTTGCGTTATACCATTAAAATCTTACGGTGTCGACGGCAACAAAAATGCCGAACTGCCTAATCTGGTTTGCCACCGTGACCTTCGGAGCTTCATTCTTTCTAGCCAGTCCTGAGAGTGTAAGTCTTCCTATCGTCAGTGCAGGAAGGATAAAGTAGTCTTGTGACGGTGCCCGCATATTTGACACATTCATGTATTTTAACCCTCTAGTGTTCAAAATAAATATAAAAAATTATCATATTCATTCAACTTACAGATGTTAGTGTACATTGAATACTTCCATGTTGAGTTTTGAATTTTCATAAATTTGTATATACTTTTAAACGGACATTCCTATGTTTGTTGCAATTTTTAAGATGTTATCGACTAACAGAGACTTTTTAACGATTGTAATTACATATCAAATATATTTTTCTGCATAAAATATTAGTGGCTGTATATTAAACGTGTTTCTGATCGTTATAATATTTGTACGAGGTTATATTTCATTTTATTTCCTAAAATATTTTTTTTCGAAATTATTTGAAGACAAAATCCAGTTTGTACTTCTTACAAATATTAAAACGACCAGAAACACATTGAATATACAGACACTGATATTCTAAACAAGAAAATGTAGTTAATATGTAAGTTTAATCGTAGAAATATTTTATTAATTTGAAACATCTTACAATGCAGCAAACTCAGGAATGTTCCTTTAATAATGTAGAATATCGGCTACATTGGGCATTTAAGGGAAATGTAGCATATATGCTACATGTTATTAACTTTGTAAAATACATTAGTATGGCATATATCTGTATCAAAAATAAACATTAGAGTCAAAGACCATAATGTGAAATAATTTTTGTCTTAGAACCTTGATACAAAGTAAGTTGCCTTTGTGCCCCTCCTTTGAAGGAAAAGTTTGCCTTTGTGCCCTCTAACTTGCCTTGGTGCTTTAATGTTTTATATTAAACCGAAGGCTATAACTGGCATGACCCCCAAAAATTGAAATTCGACCCCTGCATTAGTAACAATGACATAAAAGATTTCAATACGAATTTCATATTGAATGAAGTTTACGATCGACGCTCTTTTCACTTGTACACTCCTTATTTTTATGTGTGTGGGTTTTTTTTTTTAAATTTACGTTTTATGTTCGTGAGATATCTCAGTGCCCGTGAATGGAAAGAGGTACTTTGTATTGATTACAATTCGCATAATGACCCAACAAGGGTTAAAGGCGTTGTTTATTATGCAGTACAGGCTAGGGAAAACGATTACTAATGCATATCTATTCACACTTTACGGAGTGCATGGGCGGATATCCGTTATATTACATAACTGTAGTTTTGGTGGGGGTTGTCACGATCAATAATTGTTTGCATAAATTAGCCACCGATGACGATCAGGGTCCGTGCTTATAAAACGTTTAGAAGGAAGGAAATGGTTTATTTAACGACGCACTCAACACATTTTATTTACGGTTATATGGCGTCGGACATATGATTAAGGACCACACAGGTATTGAGAGAGAAAACCCGCTGTCGCCACTTCGTGTGCTACTCTTTTCGATTAACAGCAAGGGGTCTTTTATATGCACCATCCCACAGACAGGATAGTACATACCACGACCTTTGTTACACCAGTTGTGGTGCACTGGCTGGAACGAGAAATAGCCCAATGGGTCCACCGACGGGAATCGATCCCATATCGACCGCGCATCACGCGAACGCTTTACCACTGGGCTACATCCCACCCATATAAAACGTTCAGAGTCCAGATTCAATCTCTCAATGAGGGGCGAGATTTAGCTCAGTCGGTTGAGTGCTTGCTTGACTTGCTTACGTCGCAGGATCGAACCACCTCGCTGGATCCATTCAGCTCACTGGGTTTTCTCTCGTTCCATCCAGTGCACCACAACTGGACAAAGGCCGTAGTATATGCTTTCCTGTATGTGGAAACGTGCATATAAAACATCCCTTGCTGCATTAGGACAAATGTAAAGGGTTTCCTCTGATGACTACGAGTCAGAATTACCAAATGTTTGACATCTTTCTGATCGTTCTAATATTTGTACTAGGTTAAATTTCATTTCAATTCCTAAAATATGCTTTGTTTTCATCCGTACGAAGGTATTTGAAGACAAAATCCAGTTTTGGCTTCTTACAAATATTAAGACGATCAGAGGCACATTGAATATACAGACACTGATATTCTAAACAAGACAATATATTTAAAGGGACATTCCTGAGTTTCCTGCATTGTAAGGTGTTTCCGACTATTAAAATATCTCTACGATTAAACTTACATATTACATACAGGTGTTTATTGTAACCCAAAATGCATTTTTCATAATGCTAAAAACGCACGTTCGTCTGAGAAATAATGGTTATCAAGACAAGCTCTACTTTTTTTTAAAGACAATATTTCCTCGTTTAAACATTACATACTTTAACTTCACTCCGTGGTAGCTTTATCCAGATGTGTTACAGGTTTGTAGATTAACTAAACTTAGTGTTAATTTTCACGAGCGGAAACTAGGGACTGTACCTTTATCCAGATGTGTTACAGGTTTGTAGATTAACTAAACTTAGTGTTAATTTTCACGAGCGGAAACTAGGGACTGTACCTTTATCCAGATGTGTTACAGGTTTGTAGATTAACTAAACTTAGTGTTAATTTTCACGAGCGGAAACTAGGGACTGTACCTTTATCCAGATGTGTTACAGGTTTGTAGATTAACTAAACTTAGTGTTAATTTTCACGAGCGGAAACTAGGGATTGTACCTTTATCCAGATGTGTTACAGGTTTGTAGATTAACTAAACTTAGTGTTAATTTTCACGAGCGGAAACTAGGCACTGTACCTTTATCCAGATGTGTTACAGGTTTGTAGATTAACTAAACTTAGTGTTAATTTTCACGAGCGGAAACTAGGGATTGTACCTTTAAAATAAGAGAAATGCAATTCTTCGAAATGAGGGTGGGAGGATTCTAGCTCATACACGTGTGATAATTGAGAAACGCTTCCAGGGGAACTTAATTAATAAAGGAATTACAACTCTATTCCTAACTGGTTAATTTTTAATTAACCCTTAACTACTCATTCAGTAACCTTGTAATACAGAATTAATACTGGTACCTATCACAATAAAGACAATAACATACAGTTTACCTAGGTCCTCTAGGATGACCGGCTAAGCTTTATATGTTTAGAACAGTGAAGCCTACAATTTACTTCGTCAGTTACCGGAAACACTGTCTAAATAATATTGGTATCCTATCTATGTATTCAAAAATCTGAGAGACAGCGAATATCGCCTGGGGCCACAAAGCGGTACCTCACCTATCATGTGAATTTGCCCCAACTCCCAGAGACGGTATTTTTCCTTAGATGGCCAGACTTACTGTCGCCTAGTTCGCCAAAAATCACGGTCGTAAAACCGCACTATCGTAGGTATTACGTAACTACTGACCACATGGCCTCCACACTTGGTCTAAGTGTGTATTAGGGGGGTACGGTCGCGCGGAGGTATTATGTAACCAAGTGCACACAGCCCTCTGAAACAATTAACATCGCCACAGGCGAAAAAAAAAATAAGAGCATGTTCCGTCACACACCCCCACCTCAAAAAGGATATTTCCTCTACTCTAGGAATAGGGAAATATACTACATTAAAACAAAACAAAAAGTGCGTTAACCGACGCATCCGGACATTTACAACACATAATAATAAGGTGACTACCAGTAATCACACTGAGTCTCTGAGTCCCTGGTATACAATAAAATATATAAAAACAAACAGAAAACAAGAACGTCAACACATTATCACAACGTTCAACTTCGGGACAGGGCATCAGCGATTACATTGGATGTGCCCTTGATATGTTCAATAGTAATTGGGAATTTCTGCAGAAGAAGACTTCACGTAGATCTGAAAATGCTTTAGAGCTTGTACCATGGCCAAAGCTTCCTTCTCTATAGTGGAATAGTTCACCTGGTGTTTGTCAAATTTTTTGGAGAAGAAACTTACAGGATGGTCCATTCCCTTCTCGTCTTCCTGGAACAGCACAGCTCCAGCTCCCACGTCACTGGCATTCATAGCCAGCAGTCTGGTGCTGCCATCACGGGAGACGAGGAGAGCATCTGCTTGAGACGGTTGAATGACTTCTCGCATTCATCTGACCACTAGAACTTCGTTTCCTTCTTTTTCAGTGTCGCACGTTTTCCAGGTTTTCTCCGATAGGCATGCTGTCGAATCGGTTTAGCGTTGGGTTCCAAGCACACATCCTGGCTTAAGGTATTGGTAACCGTTGGAAGGTCCTGACAAATGGAAACATTTTCTTGTATCAACGTAGTCAACTTTGCTCGCTGGGGGCTCAAGTCTGCTAGAATCTGGCTGTTGGCCAACTTGACCTCTGCAGTCTTGACGTCATCACAGGAAATTGAGTGACTCTCAATTTGGACAGGTAACACTGGATCTATCGGCAGTCTGTCAAAATAACCTTTTAGCAAATTGATGTGACAATACCTATTTTTCCTAACCCTATCAGGAGTGTTTATCGCATACCCTGTCTCATTAACCCGTTTGTGCACAACATAGGGCCCAAAATACCGGTTCTGCACAGAACCCCGTTTAATGGGAAGGTACAGCAGCACTTTATCCCCTGGTTTAAATTCCCGACTCTTAGCCTTCCTATCAAACACTGATTTTATTTTGCTCTGAGCATAGCTCAGATGCTTCCTAGCCAGTTCGGTCGCCTGCCACAACCTATCTCTAACTCTCCCTACATAAATCAGCAGGTTTTCGGCATTATCCTTGTCTAACCAACTATCTTTTACCAATTTGAGAGGGCCTCGGGCTGAATGCCCATAGACCAACTCAAATGGGGTGAATCCTAAGGATTCTTGCTTAGCATCCCGTGCTGCGAACAACACGAAAGGAATTGACTGGTCCCAGTCAGTATCATTGTCGAAACAATGGCAGCGGAGCATACTTTTCATGCTCTGGTGGAAACGTTCTATTGCGCCCTGGCTCTCAGGGTGGAATGCAGCAGAACGAATCTGTCGTATATCTAACATAGACAGTACTTGTTGGATTAACTTGCTCATAAAGTTCGTACCCCAGTCGCTTTGAATTTCACCTGGTAAACCCGTATACGTGAAGTACTTAAGCAGTGCACTAGCTACAACAGACGCAGTAACCTTCCTTAAGGGAATCGCCTCTGGAAAACGCGTAGTTAAGCACATAATTGTTAACAAGAATCGGTTGCCTGAATGCGTTTTCGGTAATGGTCCCACGACATCTATCAACACTTTTGAAAAGGCTTC
>NC_054700.1:10152900-10175400 GCF_016097555.1 Gigantopelta aegis | reverse complement strand
TAGCAAATAAAATTAAATTTAACCTAGTACAAATATTAGAACGATCAGAAACACACGTGTTTAATATACAGCCACTAATATTTTATGCAGAAAAATATATTTGATATGTAATTACAGTCGTCAAAAAGTTTGTTAGTTGATAACATCTTAAAAATTGCAGCAAACTCAGGAATGTCCCTTTAATATCTAGTGAGTAATAAATAAGAAACTGACAGGTCAACGCTCACAAATAACTGAAGTAGGCTTGTAATTCAGTGACAATGTCAATTCACCGTCATTGGCGACAAACAGGATGGGGTGGGGTTAAGTTAATAAAATACACAGTCAGTATATCAGGGGCGTAGGCGGGGCAGGGGTGTCGCATAGGTGTTCAGCAAAATGTAGACAAAATGGTCTACTACAGTCCGTCCCATCCTCCTTTTAAACCTTTTTTCTTTTTTAAATCGGAGTTTCGCTGAAAGTACTTCAAGAGGAATAACTCCTACACATTTTAGATCACATTGGAGACAGTTATTGTACTTTATTTATTTGGATCAAGAAGTTTGTTTTGTTTAACGACACAACTAGAGCACATTGATTTATTAATAATCGGCTATTGAATGTCAAACATTTGGTCATTTTGACATATAGTCTCAGAGAGGAAACCCGCTACATTTGTTTTCCACTAGTAGTAAAGGATCTTTTATATGCACCATTCCACAGACTGTCTGAGACAGGATAGCACATACCACGACCTTTGATATAGCAGTCGTAGTGCACTGGCTGGAACGAGAAATAGCCCAATGGGACCACCGACGGAGATCGATCCCAGTTATTTGGATCATGACCAATTACAAGATGAGGTTAAAATCAGAACAATTTACCGCTTTATTTGCATTGCTTGTCAGATAAAAAAAAAACGCACAAAAAAACCAACAACATCCAAAACAATAATTCATTTATACTTATTTTCGTGTTTGTATCCAATTATGGTTAAAGAACGCTGTCCTGGGCACACACTTCATTCAGGTATCTGTCCAGCATATTGGGTTAGTTGTTAGTGAGAGAGATGCAAGTGTAGTAAACATACGCTCTGACATTCGTGTGAGCGGATAGCAGGGCCGTACCCTGATCAAAATCCTAGGGGGGGGGGGGGGGGGGGGGGGGGGCACTACTTTTTATAAACAAATGAAACACTATACAAATTAAACCCTGAGATGTGAGATTCTCGGGGGGGGGGGGGCAACTACCACCATGTCCCCCCCCCCCCCAGGAGGGTACGACCCTGGATACCAGGAGGTTAACCTGTAACAGGAGGTGTAATTATTTAATCTAATATCTTGCACCATCTTGTTAGATCAACCCAAGTTCGTATATTTATTCATATCCAACTAAGAATAAAACATGTCAACGAGATAGTCTGAACTCAATCAATCATTTATTTACAAAATAAAATCATTCTTTTATATTAGTTAAACAAAAATAAACATGTGAATAGTGGTGTGTAGACTATAAATAATTTAAAACCAATAATTAAAAACTAATAATTCAAGACCAAACCTAATTACTTACCCCACTAATAACTACACTTCATAAACTTAACATTACTCCAGTTAGTTCATTACTCTAGCCAGCTTTAATTGCCTAACAATAACATAATAATAACATAATGACATAAGAGACTTACACAAATAGAGTTATTTTAAAATAATTTATCAAATGTATCAAGTATGTATGTATGTATGTATGCCCACAAATGACTGTCAGGTCAGATGTCGGGAATTAACGTGCTTATATCAATTTAATGTTCAAGCACGCTCGTTGCGAGCACGATTTCTGACCAGGGCCAGAAACTGTGCTCACAACGAGAGGGCTGTATCAAGGAATAAAGTCATGTATTTGTACAAAACACGAAACCTCAGACCTATTTCCATGCAACATCGGTGTCCGACAAGGAGAAAATTAGGGTCTGCGCCTTTAATGAATAGTGTCAGAGTTTGAATGTGGATTATTTGATTAAATGGACATGCCCTAGTTTTTAAACACTAAGGCATAGTTTTGACTATTAAAGCCATTTTTGATAACTAAAATCATACTTTATTTAGATTTTATTGTTTAGATTATCCAGTACATTCGGAGTGTTTTTGGTCATCCTGGAGATTTTAATATCACAAACGGTAGTTCTCATATTTTTTAAAAGCGCACGTGCGTCTGAGAAGTAACAGTTATGGAGTAGAGTTTTAGTCTGTTTTTAGAGGGTATTTCACCATTTCAAAGTCACAGACTCATGTTTCACTCAGTTGTAACTTTATCCAAATGTGTTACAGGTTTGTAGATTAACTAAACTTCGTGTGCATTTCCATCGGCTGAAACTAGGATCTGTCCCTTTAACTAAACTTAGTGTGCATTTCCATCGGCTGAAACTAGGGTCTGTCCCTTTAATGTTAATTTCAGCCGAGTTTAATGTTAATGTGATTTGTTTTTGCGTTGTTTTTTGTTTGTTTGTTCTTGATTTATGGGATCTGATCTTTATTAAGTTATAGAGGAGCGGTATGAAACCCAGTGGTAAAGCGCTCGCCCGATGCGCGGTCGGTATAGGATCGATCCCCATCGGTGGCCCATTGTGTTTTTTCTCTTTCCAGCCAGTGCACCACGACTAATATATCAAAGGCCGTGGTATGTTTTGCTATCCTGTTTCTAGTGCATATAAAAGACCCCTTGCTACTAATGACTATATGTCGAAATTACCAAATGTTTGACATCCAATAGCCGGTGATTAATACATCAATGTGCTCTAGTGGTGTCGTTAAACAAAACAATTTTTAACAAATCCATATTAATGTATCTGGTTACTAAAGGAGGCTCTTACATTAACTTTGTTTTCATATGTATATCTGGGGCGCGACATAGCCCAGTGGTAAAGTTTTCGCTCGATGCGCGGTCGGTTTACGATCGATCCCCGTCGGTGGCCCCATTTGGCTATTTCTCGTTCCAGCCAGTGCTCCAGAACTGCTGTAACAAAGGCCGTGGTATGTACTATCTTGTATGTGGGATGGTGCATATAAAAGATCCCTTGCTGCTAATCGAAAAGAGTAGCCCATGAAGAGGCGACAGCGGGATTCCTCTCTCTCTATATCTGTGTGGTCCTTAACCAGATGTCTGACGCCATATAACCGTAATTAAATGTGTTGAGTTCGTCGTTAAATAAATAAAACATTTCCAAAGACAGAACACATGAAGACGGTTACCATCTCTGAAAAAAATGGCATTGTATGAATAACCTCTTCTCAACACTTTTATTTATTTTGCAGGTATTGTGAACAGCTTGGATACAAAAAATGTCTTATGAGTCTCGTGTGTATTGGTTTCGCCACTTCAATATTGTGGATGTTTATCATGGCAAATGGTTTCAACTTGAACCTGGAAATTCTGAAAAACACATTTCAAAGGAGGTCCATCGAACTTTCGATTAGAAAAGGAAATAGTCATTCATCAGTTATTACTAACCATACAGAGGGAGAGAGCATCACGCCTAAAGAGACATCTGCTAGAAAACAAAATACTTCTGCAAAAATTAATCATATTAAAAAATAACCCCGCCGGCTGGAATCTATATTCGATTTTACTCAAACATCTTTCTGGGTGTCCTGCTACGTGTACACTCGTCAAGTCTGGCAATAACCTCAGCGCTTTTGATGCTGTTATATTCAACGCAGTGTATCATCCAGAAAGCCTTCCACCTAGAAAGGTCCCAGGACAAGTGTGGATTTATTTCACACACGAATCTCCATACCACAGCCATGACCATAAATTTAGCAGGCCGGAATGGAGAAAGAAGTTCTACTGGACTATTACATACAGAGCAGATTCTGACATATGGTATCCGTATGGACGTATACGTAAAAGAGAAAAACCTATACAGTTAGATTTTCAAGGAATGACGAAAACTAAAACAAAACTGTCAGCGTGGTTTGTCAGTAACTGCAAAACGCCAGGCGAACGTCATAAATACGTCCAGAAGATGAAGAAGACGATTACAGTTGACATTTTCGGACGTTGTGGAGATAAAAAAATGTCCTAATAATCGCACCCTCTGCGGTCAGATGCTTTCTCGGGACTATAAATTCTATTTGGCATTTGAAAACAGTTTGTGTTATGACTATTTGACAGAAAAGGTATTTCATTACACCAAACAACAAATTGTCGTTGTGGTAAGAGGAGGCGCGAATTACAGTAAATTTTTACCTCCCAATTCGTTCATCAACACGGCAGATTTCAAGAGTCCCAAGCTCCTTGCTGAATATCTTCTCTACCTGGACAAAACAAAAACCACACGGCGTATGTGGAGTATTTTAAGTGGAGGAATCATTACTATGTGGATACAAATGAGTCGCCTATTTGTCAACTTTGTAAAAAAACTGGCAAATGCTACAGCCTATGCCAATGTCTATAAGGACATTTACTCTTGTTGGCATAAAGATACTTGCAAGGAACCGCATGATTTGAGTTCTTGAAACAACATACATTCTAGCCCGAGTACTCCGCCGTTCGAGAGCTAGACGGACGTTTGGACGGTTATATAGAGCATAATAAACGAGTTACCAGTTATTATCAAATTTATGTCCCGAGTGAAATAATTTTCAGTTGTCACGAGCTTTAGCGAGTGACCATTGAAAATTATTTCACGAGAGACATAAATTTGATAATAACTCGTAACGAGTTTGTTATTCTATTTATTACCTCAGCTACGTTTTCTCTAGAAGCCTTTATTTTCGACGCACATGCACGAAAGGCCAACCTGTATAGAAACGATGTAAACCACTTTGCGCACTTTTCTGAGAATTGCTATAACTTTGTAATTTAATCAGGTTCATAAATAATTTTAAAAAACCAAAAGTGTTCTTTATTCTGCTACAAAATCTATAAGGAATTGCATTAAAATGACATTTTGTTATAAATTTAACACCAAAAATAGAGATCCGTAAACGCACACTCTTTAAACTACATGACGTCATTTTGTGTGTTTGCCAAATCGTGATGACGTCATATTTAGTACCGACAAGGTCAGTGGTTTGTGAGCGTCCAATAGTATTGTTCGTTAGACCATTGCAGAATATTTCTCACTGAGACTATATGGAAAATATTTTCCCTGTTATGAGTGACCGCTGGGGTAATACATAGAGAATAACTAGTTAATGACGTCGGATATCGGCTTTATCCTGTGAAGGTTTCTCATTCGGTCTGAACAGGATAAAGCAGATATCCGACGTCATTAACTAGTTATTATTTGTATCCCGCAGACCGTAAAAATTAAGAGGAAAAGCTATTATTTCTGTTATTTCAGCCACATTGTACGATGACCTAGAGGTCAAATGAGCGATTTTTTTTAAGTAGGCTTTGCGTATGACGTCACATAAGTAACGTCAAAAGTCATATCAGACTATGACTTTGTTTTATCCGTCATCATATTCTGTCAGTGGTTGCAGGATACATATACAGAATTTCACATATGTTGTTTTGGTGTTTATCATCGCATGAACGTCAGAAATATAACGTTCAATTTTTAAATGAATGATTGTTTTGGATGTTTTGTTTTTGTTTGGGTTTTTTTGTTTTTTTATTTGTTTGGGTGGGTTTTTTTGTATCTGACCAGCAATGCAAATAAAACGGTAAACTGATATAATTTTAACCTCATCTTGTAATTGGTCATGATCCAAATAACTGGGATCAATCCCCATCGGTGGGCCCATTGGGCTATTTCTCGTTGCAGCCAGTGCACCACGACTGGTATATCAAAGGCTGTGGTATGTGCTATCCTGTCTCAGATAGTCTGTGGGATGGTGCATATAAAATAACCCTTGCTACTAGTGGAAACAACGTAGCGGGTTTGCTCTCTAACGCGCTACGCCATTCATACAGTGTGTAAAACGCTTTTGGTGTTTATCATAGCATGAACATCAAAAATATAACGTTCAATTCTTAAATATTTATATTTTTTGTGACGTTGTGTAATATATATGATGTAATTAGAATTCAAACTGATATCGCGCATTAACATGTAGGTCATGCATCATGCAAAGCGCGTGTGAGGCGCTCCTGTGCTTTGTACTTGCATGAACAGAAAAGTTATTATCTTTAGATTTATACAGAACAAAGTACATTGCTTTTGTTGCCTTTTGAGTTAGCTGTTTTTTGCTTATATTAAATTTATTTAGTTTAGTAAAAGTAAGACCTAGGTATATATATTCTTTTACGTTTTCAAGCACATCATTTCCAAGTGTAAAAACCTTCTTATACTCATTGCTGGTGCCATTGAAAATTATTATTTTACTTTTACTTGCATTTACTTTGAGTTTTCATTTATTGCAATATTGTGAAAAGATATTTAGAGATTGTTGTAAGTCAAAGGCGTTTGAAGCGAGAAGCGCAGTATCGTCAGCATGTAATAAACATAAAAAGTAAAGAGCTTTTCATGCCTCCAGGGATACCCCAGTACAATTATGGCTTTTTAAGTAATTATCTAGATCATCTGCAACACTTTTGGATACGGTTATAACAGAGAGAAGCTAAAGTGTGTGATGTTTAAACAAGGGAAATACAGACGAAAAAAACTTAAGCTTGTCTCGATAACCATTACTTATCAGGCTAACGTGGGTTTTTTAGAATTATAAAAAAAAAAAAAGCATTTTGGGATGTTACAAAAACCTGGATGTCCAGAACCACTTGAAGTGTACGAAAAAATATATTTTCAAATAATAAAATGCAAGTACTTCTAATTTAAGTTATCCAAAATAGCTGATATTGATAAATACGTATGGAACAGGAAGGAAGGAAATGTTTTATTTAACGACGCACTCAACACATTTTATTTACGGTTATATGGCGTGGTTATGGACCACACAGCTATCGAGAAGAGAAACCCGCTGTCGCTACTTCATGGGCTACTCTTTTCGATTGGCAGCAAAGGATCGTTTATATGCACCACACCACAAACAGGATAGTACATACCACGGACTTTGTTACACCAGTTGTGAAGCACTGGCCGGATTGAGAAATAGTCCAATGGGTCCACCGACGGGGATCGATCCTAGATCGACTGCGCATCAAGCGAACGTTTATTTATTAAACTCTAAAGTTATAATTTGGCTAATTCAGTGTGGTATTTGTGTTCACAAGTAATCCCACATAAAGAGTAGGACTACGAAGATAATATTTATGAAGAAAATAAAAAATATGTTTTGCTGCAAATTTGTACTCCTTGACCTTGAATGACCTCTGGTGACCCTCCACACCGCGACACACACACACACACACACACACACACACACACACACACTTATATCAGAGTTTACCTCTACTAGGATATCACGCAGCACGTCATCCTTGATGGAATAACTATAGTGGTCGCTTTGACTCTCTCGGGTAGACTCCGCAAGGCTCAATGGGTAGGTGTAAACCACTTGCACCGACCAGTGATCCATAACTGGTTCAACAAAGGCCATGGTTTGTGCTATCCTGCCTGTGGGAAGCGCAAATAAAAGATCCCTTGCTGCTAATCGGAAGAGTAGCCCATATAGTGGTGACACCGGGTTTCCTCTCAAAATCTGTGTGGTCCTTAACAATATGTCTGACGCCATATAACCGTAAATAAAATGTGTTGAGTGCGTCGTTAAATAAAACATTTCTTTCTTTCTTTCTCTCGGGTAGAACGAAATCCTTTTCTAAGCCACTTTTTGGATTCTCCCTCTACACTACCATGCCTATTTACGAGTTAAGACCCTTGAACTAAGGAGATACGGAAATTTGTTTTCTGAACTTTTTTTTGGCAATGCCTCAAGACCTTGAACTAAAATTTGATGTATAGCTTTATCATGCACCGTTACAGATACAGTTTGACTTTCATGGCAATTTCCCCATTTTTTTACAGTTATGGCCCTTGATCTTAGGAGATAAATTTGTTGGGCCCGGTAGGGGACATGTGTTGCTTTAGCAGTACCCTCAGAATGCTTGTTTAATCAGAGAGCATTCCAGTACTTTCACGCGATGAAACAGGACGTGTCTCCTTGCTAGCTGTCTTTACCCCCCTCCCCCACCCTCTCCGCCTTGACCTGGGGGGAGCCTATCAGTACATATGGAGTTCTACTCGAGTAGCGCGTCGTGTAGACCGGGTCACGGACAACAGTGACCTTGGTGTACCGCGACCGGGTACAGAAGACGGGGAGAGTGTGGAAGAGGAAACGTGCTCCAGGGGAGGCACGCGGGGTGGGGGGGGGGGGGGCACGGTGGCTAAACCACCGGTGGCGGCTCCTTCTGCGTCGCCGCCCCACGTCAATCCTGAAACACTGAAACGGATGGAAGAGGACAACATCCTACACACCACCAAGGACGTATCCAGTATGCCTCTGCCGATATTAGACACCGCCATGTGTGAGGGTTCGGCGAAGCCCCCACCCCACCTTCTAGATTTCCGGCGACTCCGGTGAATGAATGAATGAATGAATGTTTAACGACACCCCAGCACGAAAAATACATCGGCTATTGGGTGTCAAACTATGGTAAATGCAACAAAAAAATGTGATGATCAACATCAACATAAAAATTCAACAGTTAAATAAAAACACAGTGTAAAGGACTGTGTAAAAATACAAATATCACAGACAGATCTAATTAAAATTTAGAGTAAAATTCAGTATCACGTAAAAATTGTAAAATAAGTTCTGGAATTGAAAGGATTCCATCACATCACGTGGTCCAAATATATATTTTCGAATTTCTTTCAGATGGGTACATTCCACCAAAATGTGGCGTACAGTCAGAGTACACTCCGGCGACTCCGATGCGGCCACCACCTAAGTTCGTGGCTCCCGGTGTGTCACCGGTCCGCTAAGTGGCCGTTGTGAAGAGGAAGGCTGACAACCAGCCAGGTGGCCGTTGTGAAGAGGAAGGCTGACAACCAGCCAGGTGGCCGTTGTGAAGAGGAACGCTGACAAACAGCCAGGTGGCCGTTGGGAAGAGGAAGGCTGACAACCAGCTAGATGGCCGTTGTGAAGAGGAAGGCTGACAACCAGCCAGGTGGCCGTTGTGAAGAGGAAGGCTGACAAACAGCCAGGTGGCCGTTGGGAAAAGGAAGGCTGACAACCAGCCAGGTGGCCGTTGGGAAGAGGAGGGCTGACAACCAGCCGGGTGGCCGTTGGGAAGAGGAAGGCTGACAACCAGCCGGGTGGCCGTTGGGAAGAGGAAGGCTGACAACCAGCCAGGTGGCCTTTGGGAAGAGGAAGGCTGACAGCCAGTCAGGTGGCCGTTGTGAAGAGGAAGTCTGACAACCAGCCAGGTGGCCGTTGTGAAGAGGAAGGCTGACAGCCAGTCAGGTGGCCGTTTGGAAGAGGAAAGCTGACAGCCAGTCAGGTGGCCGTTGTGAAGAGGAAGGCTGACAGCCAGTCAGGTGGCCGTTTGGAAGAGGAAGGCTGACAACCAGCCAGGTGGCCTTTGGGAATAGGAAGTTTGACAACCAGCCAGGTGGCCGTTGGGAAGAGGAAGGCTGACAGCCAGTCAGGTGGCCATTGTGAAGAGGAAGGCTGACAAACAGTCAGGTGGCCGTTGGGAAAAGGAAGGCTGACAACCAGCCAGGTGGCCGTTGTGAAGAGGAAGTCTGACAACCAGCCAGGTGGCCGTTGCGAAGAGGAAAGCTGACAGCCAGTCAGGTGGCCGTTGTGAAGAGGAAGGCTGACAACCAGCCAGGTGGCCGTTGGGAAGAGGAAGGCTGACAGCCAGTCAGGTGGCCGTTGGGAAGAAGAAGGCTGACAGCCAGTCAGGTGGCCGTTGTGAAGAGGAAGTCTGACAACCAGCCAGGTGGCCGTTGGGAAGAGGAAGGCTGACAGCCAGTCAGGCGCCTCTTCGCGATCCATACCAGCTCCGACTTGAAGGAAAACCACCAGGGCCCCGTTTTACGAAGCGATCTTAGCTACTATCGAACTTAGTGATTTAAGGTTGATGTTACGCTACCGACCTTAACATTTACAACCGTTCGACGAAGCAACCTTACTGCGATTGTAAACCAAAACTTACTACAGTAGCAATCTTAACTAAGGTTAAAATATTATAATCCATCCCATCCTCCTACAAAAATGTTTGTTTGTAAATAATTTCAGTTTTGCTTGACGTAAGAAGAAAAGTAAAAGCGTTTTGGAAATAATAAAAAAAATTTAACTATTTTTGTGTCCAATTTAGAAAACAGTCGGCTCAGAAATAAATAACTTGTAGTTTTTATTTATAGATCGACGACAGTCATTCTTCGCACCCTTGTTTCGGCTTCATACACAATAAATATAACATATCCAACGGCATTTTTTTAATATCATATATTTGACAAAATGTACTTTTTATATATTTCATCATTTTAAAACTTAAACTTAATATTTTGTTTAAAATTATGAAAAATAAAAACATACCGAAAATAAACTGCGTTGTCTGCTCTCGGAATTATTTTGACAGGGGTCAAGGTTAGTAGACTAGTTTTTATTTTAATGTGGCGTAGCATTGTAATAATATAGCTAATTTTGAATTTAAATGACGTCAGTATTTCAATGACGTCACTTTCCATCTTTTTATAATTTAACAATAAACTCGGTGTATGACGTTTCCTTTTTCATACACAATAAATAACACTGGGAAAATCCCAATGCAAAATTTCTATTGTAATTGTTTTGTTTGAACATTACTAATGCACGTGTTTTTTAGAAGAAAAAAAATCCTGGAATTAAAAAAATTGTACTATTTACGAAATGTGGATCTGAAGTGAAATTACGGTAAGATATGTTATATTTATTGTGTACGAAGCCAAAACAAGGGTGCGAAGAGTGACTGTCGTCGACCTTAATGTTAATGGCGAAAGAGGCCGTCCATTCCAAATCCGCTCGAAACACATAGCATGCCGAGGTATCCGATACCTTCATATCAGTTCCTCGTCGTTGATTGTGTCGAACTTTATGCTTCTGTCGCAAAAAACACGTTCCATTCGTCTTTTTTCCTTCCTCAACGTTAATTTAAGATCGCGACCTTAGAGCTTACAATAGGTGCAGACCTATTGTAAATATTAATAGTAACTTAAGGTAATTGTAAGCTAAGGTCGTTTAGTAAAACGGACTGTCGATTGTAGGAAAAAGTTACGGTCGCTACCTTAGGCACTTAAGGCGATAGTAGCGTTAAGATCGCTTCGTAAAACGGGGCCCTGGATTGGACCGTTCAGGAAGGGACGTTAAACTTCCGCTACGTGAAGATGGTCCGGCCCAACATCAACATAAAGGACGCCAAGAAACCTTCCATCCATCCAGATGGACTCCCGTTCGAGCCCCGCTGGTGGATCACGAGGGAGAGTCTTCGCTAAGCTATGCCGTTGTTCAAGACAAGGATTCCTTTTTATGTAACTTGTGTTGAGCTAAATAATCAACAGTAGGCCTATATATTTGGTATTTTTGCTTATATCGAGTAATCCATACTTTAAATGTGTGTGTGTGTGTGTGTGTGTGTGTGTGTGTGTGTGTGTGTGTGTGTGTGTGTGTTTAAAGCTGCAATGCTCGCAATGATGCCTCATTTCCATTTCGACGTAGACGAATTACAAGATTCCAAGACTAAGCCTACCGAATCGAAACATTGCAATAGGCCGCCTCCAGTTAGGTGAATCGCAGTCAGCAGTCGCACGCCACATGAACGTCCACCAGAGCACCATTTCACGTCTCTGGGACAAGTACCAGCAGTTTCAATCAGCTGAAGACCGGCCTAGCAGTACGCTACCGGGATGAAATTCTTCGCCGTCACATGCTTCCCATTTCGGATCGACAGAGAGAAATCTTTCAGCAGGACAATGCCAGGCCGCATACGGTACGTGTAACAATGGATTTCCTACAGAATGAGAACATTAATGTACTGCCATGGTCATCAAGATCGCCAGATCTCAAACCTATTGAACATCTATGGGACGAACCGGACAGACATGTACGCCAGCGTGACCCGGAGCCTCAAACGCTTCCGCAATTGTCACATGTACTTCAGCAAGAATGGGCTAGGATTCCACGTGCCTGAAGATGTCGCACAGTGATTGCTGCTGCTGGTGGCCACACAAGGTACTGCCTCCACTGCCGTCAGTCCATAGCAAGAACATTGTCACATACTCGTGTAAAATTTGACTGTGATACGATCATAAATAACGAAATTATGCCATTTTGTATTAAATAGATAATTCCATGAATATTTCGCCTATGCGTTTCCTTTTTGACAGAGTATATATATATACTTCTCATTGATGATTTGGCATTAAAAATGTAATAATAAACACTACAGAAATAGGTCTTGACATATATCTTTCCTTTAGACTTCTATAATGTGTACATCACACCCATATATTATGTACTCCAGAATGCATCTAAAGACTACTAAATAAAACAACCAAAGAAAACAAACAACCAACAACAATAAACCTATAAAAAAAAAAAAAAAAACCCAACAACACCACAACCACAACCACAACCGGAGAGACTATCCCTAGCATTCTCGCCCCCAAATTATTTAGCCAACTCTCTGAACTCAAATCCTGGGAGACACATTGCCCAAGTATCCCAGACCCAACACGGCATGGTAAAAATGCTATTTTTCTTTTCTAGTCAAGATATTATTCTATATTTGGAATTATTTTACAAATAACCATTAAAAATAAAATGTCTTGCTCTTAAAATAGTTTAAAATGTATGTATGACAAATGCCAATTGCCGTACTTGTACTACTTGTGAAACGTATCGTGAATAAATCGAATTATGGAACAAAAATCGAAAACCGACCCGAAAATAAAAATAAACGAACCGTCCCATCCCTACCCACCCCAACCCCTCCTGTCCCGGAATTAGTCACTGGCTATATCAGAAGTTAAGTCCGGGAATGGGCGCGCCTAAATATTGATTGGATGTGGGCACGTTAATAGAGTTCCAAGTCCAAGTAATCAGAGGGTCTCGGTGACCCACAAAACATGATCAAACTCATCCTCCCCCCCCCCCCTCCCCAAAAAAAAAAAAAAAAATATTTCACGAATACTCCACAACCGAGCCAGACTAACATAATTAACTGAATTTTGCATTTACTAAAGCAGAAAGTTCCGTTTAAGTGTGAGGTACAGTGTCACATATTTACGGAGTAAAAGCTATAGCGGCTCTGACTGGTAGTAACATATGGCAATGAGTATTTGTACAGATACTATTCTCCACTGGCACTAAAAAAATTCACTTTAATTTAGTATACAGCTGTTATGCAGTATACACTAGATGTTGAAACCAGACGGATCACGGGATGTGAATTATGTGGCTTCTGCTACCGTTTTGCCGTCAGAATCAATAATTTCCACGCGATTGCCCGATTCAGCATCAATCTTTACTGCTGAAATTTTGGGCAATCATTAAAGTCCTGGAAGACGTATATAAGGATTCATATGCATCCAACTATATTTTTTTTTTGTTCCAGCTAGTGCACCACGACTGGTATATCAAAGGCCGTGGTATATGCTATCTTGTCTTTGGGATGGTGTATATAAAAGATCCCTTGCTACTAATGAAAAAAACGTAGCGGGTTTCCCCTTTAAGACTAAACGTCAAAATGAGCAAATGTTTGACACCCAATAGCCGATGATTACTAAATCAATGTAGTCTAGTGGTGTCGTTAAACAAAACAAAATTTCAAATATATTATTTTTACAGACTCACTTTTGTGTCTACAAGGTTTACGGTACAACACGTTGGATCATTGATTGGATGCATTGACATTAGAGATGTTATATTGTGTTGGGTACCCAGCCATGTTAACATTAAAGGGAAATTCCTGAGTTCGCGGCACTTTTAAACATGTTATCGACTAACAGAGACTTTTTAACGATTGCAATTACATCTCAAATATATATGTTTTCTGCATAAAGTATTAATGGGCATATATTAAACGTGTTTCTGGTCGTTCTACTATTTGTGCTAGGTTAAATTGCATTTTATTTCCTAAAATAATTTTGTTTTCGTACGTACGAAATTGTTTGAAGACAAAATCCAGTGTGGGTTTCTTACAAATATTAAGACGACCAGAAACACATTGAATATACAGATACTGTTATTCTAAACAAGAAAATATATTTAATATGTAAGTTTAATCGTAGAAATATTTTATTAGTCGGAAACATCTTACAAAGCAGCAAACTCAGGACAGTCCCTTTAATGGAATGAAAAGACAGATTCTGATGACAAGTCTGCTTTGAACTTACCACCATGTCAGTGTTGGTGTCCCCTAAAGTGATGTTTTAATATCATATTAACCAATATATATTTTCGACTTGGCAAGATGAATGGAACAGTGCAGTGCGAGCAGGCTTCATTCTCTTAAGCTTATATCCGTTTTACCGGCCTCGGTGGTGTCGTGGTTAAGACATCGGAAATAAGGCTGGTAGGTACTATGTTCGCATCCCGGTACCGGCTCCCACCCCGAGCGAGTTTTAACGACTCAGTGGGTAGGTATAAGACCCACTACATCCTCTTCTCTCTCACTAACCACTAATAACTAACCCACTGTCCTGGACACAGACAGCCCAGATAGCTGAGGTGTGTGCCCAGGACAGCGTGTTTGAACCTTAATTGGATATAAGCACGAAAATCAGCTGAAATCAAATGAAATATCCGTTTTATTAGTAAACGTTAACATTAACAGCAATAGGAATTGATTTGGTATATTGCAACCTCAAAGTTGTATGTACCAACCAAAGTGAAACAACAGAGCTTGCAGGTGTGACCCATGTATGTGAATATAAGTAAATAGCATGTACTGGAACACAGCGTGTTTGAACCTTAACGAAAATCAGTTGAAATCAAATGAAATATCCGTTGCTGGTCCGTTCCCACAGGCAGGAAAGCACACACCACGGCCTTTGACCAGTTGTGGTGCACTGGTTGGAACGGAAAAAACGTCCATTTAAGTACTTCCATGTAGACCACTCACTCGAGCAAAACAATTCTGGTCTATCTCTTTTTGTCTGTCTGTCCGGAATTAATGAATGAATGAAAGTTTTACGATTCCCAAGCACGAAAAATACATGTGCATTCTGGAATTAAATGCTTGACATTCTACAGAGATTCATAACAGCTGAGAGGATGGGCGACTGGGCACTTCATCTAGAGACACTATCACAAATGCTCCCTTACTTCGTAGCGTCAGGCCACAATCTATATGCAAAACATCTGCCAGGTTGTATCTTCAGTGTATGGTGCAGCTTGAAAATATCCATCCCGGAGTATTCCAAAGCTTTCAAAAAGGATGCCATGTTGTACATCGTAGTAACCGATTCTGGGCAGGTCTTGCAACTGATTTAGTCATTGAACAAGTTCTTGTGAAAAGCATAAAAAATAATGGAGGTCTTACGAGAGGAAGGGGGGGGGGGGGGGGGAGAGAGATACAGAGGCTTACATGGCTAGTTGCAATGCCTGCATGTTGCGATGCAGAATGTTACCAGTGTATCATATACTACAAGTGAACAACACAAAGACATGACTAAAGCACGATTGTCCCGTGACGAAAAATACATTCTCACATTACTGAAATTTCAGGGATCCATTCAGTGATGACCCAAGTTTACGTAACATAGTAAATGGTGAAACTGTAGATACATCAGTTAATGTTGATAATGCTGTGCAAGTGGGACATAATATTCTCAACTCTATGACGGGAAAAGGCATCCTTGTCTTTTCATTCAAGAAGAAAGACCAGGCTGCAACCCTTCCTGCTACGTCCTCTGCAAAGTTTAATGGAAACCTACAGCTCCTGTTCCAACAACTGATCACAACAATAGAGACTATTGGTGATAATCTATCTTCTGCTTTAAAGTATGAGCTGTGTAATGTGGTGCTTGCACTGTCTGAACCCTCTGGTCTTCCTCGACAAGCAAACAAACCTACATTTGCAGTTTCTCTGTGGAATTTATTACAGAAACCAGACTGGAAGACACCATCAGCTGACATCTCAACACATTTTGTATTAGATGGTGGGGCTTTGCTGCAACGCATATTTTGGCCGTGGGGAGCAACGCACAACAACATACTACAACTGTATGTAGACTATGCCCTACGCAGATTTCTTACTGAAAATGTCTGTGTGAATTAAAAAAAAATCTAAACAATTATCATCAAGTTATGTAGATTAATCTCATTTGTAATACAGGGTGACGACAAAACGTTAAAACAGTCAAAGTAATCGACAATGCTGCACACAAAGGCTAAAGGTAAAACTTTTTCTTGACTGTTCCATCAGTTGTCTTTACAATTGTCTTGTAACATAACATTTAACCAATGTAATTTGATGATAATCTGTAAAGAAACTTTTTTCATTTACACTGATTTTTCTAAATGTTTTAAAATTTACCTGTAATACAAGCACACTCAGCTATAACACACATCACACTTACCTATAAAAATCACTTACTTGTAATAAAATCACACTTCCCTGTAATAAAATCACACTTACTTATAAAACAATCGGGCTTACCAATAACAAAACGACACTTACCTGTAATAAAATTACACTTCGCTATGATAAAACCACACTTACCTATAATAAAATCACACGTACCTGTAACAAAATCACACTTACTTATAAAACAATCAGGCTTACCAATAACAAAACGACACTTACCTATAATAAAATCACACTTCGCTATGATAAAACCACACGTACCTATAGTAAAATCACACTTCCGTACAATAAAATCACACGTACCTATAATACAATCACACTTCCCTATAATACAATCACACGTACCTATAAAACAATCACACGTACCTATAATACAATCACACTTCCCTATAATAAAATCACACGTACCTATAATACAATCACACTTACCTATAAAACAATCACACTTACCAAAACAAAACGACACTTACCTGTAATAAAATCACACTTCCCTATAATAAAATCACACGTACCTATAATAAAATCACACTTCCCTGTAATAAAATCACACTTACTTATAAAACAATCGGGCTTACCTATAACAAAATCACACGTACCTATAATACAATCACACTTCCCTATAATAAAATCACACGTACCTAATAAAATCACACGTACCTGTACAAAAATCACACGTACCTATAAAACAATCACAGGCTTACCTATAATACAATCACACTTACCTATAATAAAATCACACTTCGCTATGATAAAACCACACGTACCTATAGTAAAATCACACTTCCGTACAATAAAATCACACGTACCTATAATACAATCACACTTCCCTATAATACAATCACACGTACCTATAAAACAATCACACGTACCTATAATACAATCACACTTCCCTATAATAAAATCACACGTACCTATGATACAATCACACTTCCCTACAATAACATCACACGTACCTATAAAACAATCACACGTACCTATAATACAATCACACTTCCCTATAATAAAATCACACGTACCAATGATACAATCACACTTCCCTACAATAACATCACACGTACCTATAAAACAATCACACGTACCTATAAAACAATCACACGTACCTATAATACAATCACACTTCCCTATAATAAAATCACACGTACCTATGATACAATCACACTTCTCTACAATAACATCACACGTACCTATAAAACAATCACACGTACCTATAATACAATCACACTTCCCTATAATAAAATCACACGTACCTATGATACAATCACACTTCCCTACAATAACATCACACGTACCTATAAAACAATCACACGTACCTATAAAACAATCACACTTCCCTATAATACAATCACACGTACCTATAAAACAATCACACGTACCTATAATACAATCACACTTCCCTATAATAAAATCACACGTACCTATGATACAATCACACTTCCCTACAATAACATCACACGTACCTATAAAACAATCACACGTACCTATAATACAATCACACTTCCCTATAATAAAATCACACGTACCAATGATACAATCACACTTCCCTACAATAACATCACACGTACCTATAAAACAATCACACGTACCTATAAAACAATCACACGTACCTATAATAAATCACACTTCCCTATAATAAAATCACACGTACCTATGATACAATCACACTTCTCTACAATAACATCACACGTACCTATAAAACAATCACACGTACCTATAATACAATCACACTTCCCTATAATAAAATCACACGTACCTATGATACAATCACACTTCCCTACAATAACATCACACGTACCTATAAAACAATCACACGTACCTATAAAACAATCACACGTACCTATAATACAATCACACTTCCCTATAATAAAATCACACGTACCTATGATACAATCACACTTCCCTACAATAACATCACACGTACCTATAAAACAATCACACGTACCTATAATACAATCACACTTCCCTATAATAAAATCACACGTACCTATAATACAATCACACTTCCCTATAATAAAATCACACTTCCCTACAATAAAATCACACACTTCCCTACAATAAAATCGCACGTACCTATAATACAATCACACGAACCTATAATACAGTCACACTTCCCTATAATAAAATCACACTTCCCTATAATAAAATCACACTTCCCTACAATAAAATCACACACTTCCCTACAATAAAATCACACGTACCTATAATACAGTCACACTTCCCTATAATAAAATCACACGTACCTATAATACAATCACACGTACCTATAATACAATCACACGTACCTATAACAAAATCACATTTCCCTACAATAAAATCACACGCACCTGTAATACAATCACACGTACCTATAATAAAATCACATTTCCCTACAATAAAATCACACGTACCTGTAATAAAATCACACGTACCTATAATAAAATCACATTTCCCTACAATAAAATCACACGTACCTGTAATAAAATCACACGTCCCTACAATAAAATCACACGTATCTATAAAATAATCACATTTCGCTATAATAAAATCACACGTACCTATAATAAAATCACACGTACCTATAATAAAATCACACTTCCCTACAATAAAATCACACGTACCTATAATACAATCATACGTACCTATAATAAAACACTTCCCTATACTTACATTTTAGAAGAATTGAACAGAAAACACGAAGCGATAATGAAGAAAGGTTTACTCCAAAAGTATCCGTACAAGCTGCCACGAAGTTGGTCGATATCGTAATTGTGTTATCAATCACACGGATCTCGATATTGTAGTTCACTTCATTTATTGTCGTGTTCTAGTCCTACGTTGGTGGGGCGGGACGTAGCCCAGTGGTACAGCGCTCGCTCGATGCGCGGTCGGTCTAGGATCGATCCAGTCGGTGGGCCCATTGGGCTATTTCTCGTTCCAGCCAGTGCACCACGACTGGCATATCAAAGGCCGTGGTATGTACTACCCTGTCTGTGGGATGGTGCATATAAAAGATCCCTAAGGCCGTGGTATGTACTACCCTGTCTGTGGGATGGTGCATATAAAAGATCCCTTGCTGCTAATCGAAAAAGAGCAATCGATTTGGGATCGATCCCCGTCAGTGGGCCAGTTGGGCTATTTCTCGCTATTTGTCAGCGGGTTTCCTCTCTCAATATCTGTGTGGTCCTTAACCATATGTCTGACGCCATATAACCGTAAATAAAATGTGTTGAGTACGTCGTTAAATAAAACATTTCTTTTTCTTTCTTAGTTCTACGTTGAGAGAGCTTAAAATTCGAGGGGTATCCATCGATATTTCATTCGTCTTTGCTAAGGGGCGAGACGTAGCCCAGTGGTACAGCGCTCGCTTGATGCGCAGTCGGTTTGGGATCGATCCCCCGTCAGTGGGCCCATTGGGCTATTTCTCAACAGTAGGGGCGGGACGTGGCCCAGTGGTAAAGCGCTCGCTTCATGCGTGGTCTGTCTGGGATCGATCCCTGTCGGTAGGCCCATTGAACCATTTCTCGTCCCAGCCAGTGCACCACGACTGGTACACCAAAAGGCCGTGGTAAGTACTATCCTGTATATGGGATGGTGCATATAAAAGATCCCTTGCTGCTAATCGAAAAGAGTAGCCCATGAAGTGGCGACAGCGGGTTTCCTCTCTCAATATCTATGTGGTCCTTAACCATATGTCCGATGCCATATAACCATAAATAAAATGTGTTGAGTGCGCCGTTAAATAAAACCATTTGCTTTGCTTCCTGTTTGCCAGTGATCCTTGATTCCTTGTGGCCCACGATTATCGCAATAGTATATCTGTAAAATGAAACATACAAGGGATACAATCTAATTAAAATTAGCTCCACTATTACATGTGGATCTAACACCAGCCAGTCGGAGCTCATGTCCACCAATCAAAACCTTACTTGCAGAATCCTTCCAGTGATTTAAAACTAACAACACTGCGTAGTCCCCAATGTCCACGTAACATTTCATCTGTAAATAATAATTTAAATATTGTCCAATCACACTTCGCCTTTTATAACGTTATTTGGGAGCATACAAATTCTAAAAATATCGGGCGAGTCTATTTTAGTGGCCGAAGTACAGCGAACCATACCTATACGTACGGGGTGGGTTATCAGTCTTCAATTTTACATTAAAAATTATTTATTTATTTATAAAAACCCTCAACTAAATCAGTGTTCAGTTTTACATTACAAATTATTTATTTTATAAAATAAAACATGTTTTAAGGCATTCGTAATTGACACGAAATATGTCGTATACCCTCAGGATAATTCGGAATGTTTTCAAATTATTTTTAAATCACTGGTAGGATTCTGCAAGTAAGGTTTTGATTGGTGGACATGAGCTCCAACTGGCTGGTGTTAGATCCACATGTAATAGTGGAGCTAATTTTAATTAGATTGCAAGGGATATACTGTTAATATTCTGATTGTTAAAAATAGGATGAAATTAAACGAAAACTAAACCAATCAATTCAATATAGACAAGATTCATTCCATTCCATTCCAGTCGGTTTATTCAATCAGAATAGATTTGCCATAAAACAGTCAAAAACAAGTTCCGTTGATTAAATGTTTGGTGTGCTGGTCATCTGAATAAACTCGTGCATAGCATACAGGGTTCAAATTCAAGCAGAGGCATAAATGTGGAAAACAAATTACTAAACATTATCATTGTTGACAGTGCCAAACAAGTCCTTCTCCCAAACTGTGCAACTGACAGGGCAGTGCATACATCAATCTTTGATGTACCTGGGCGAGACGGATAATCCTGAATCCACCGACGGCGATCGATCCTGCGACGGATCCATCACGCGTCAGGCGATGTTTATGTCAGAGCTACGTACACGAAAGCCTGGGAAGGGGACAGGTGAACGGGCAGGGAAGGAAGAAGGAAATGTTTTATTTAACGACGCACTCAACACATTTTATTTACGGTTATATGCCATCGGACATAAGGTCAAAGACAATACAGATATTGAGAGAGGAAACCTGTTGCCGCCACTTCATGGGCTACTCTTTTCGATTAGCAGCAAGGTATCAAATAATGACATTATATTTTAAATATTGATGATATTGAACCCCCCCCCCCAAAAAAAAAAATAATGATAATAAAAAATAATAATAATAATTTTCCTTAATGTGTGTCAAATTACTTTAAATTGTCTCAACATAATGCGGTACCTACCCTCTCTGTTAACATTACCCTATATAGTATTAAGCATACATCCCCATGGGCGTCGATCGGTGGGGGACAGGGGGAACGCGTCCCCTCACTTTTCAACGCCGGGGGACAATCTATATAAGTGTTCCCTCCCCCCCCCCCCCCCTACATTTTCGTTTTGTAAAAGCAACAACAGTAGTATGGGGGCCTGTTGAGGGCCATGGCCTACTTTCCGTGACCTTGACCTTGGTGTGATTCATAGGTGTGACGTCAGTCTGACCTTGGGGTGTGTATGGCATACTTGGTGTATGACTCATCATGACCGACTTAGAGGGAAGTGGCATACCTGAGAGGTGTGTGACCCTGAACAATGTTAGTGTCCTTGATAAGACCTTGGGCCTACCCTCTCAGCGTATAAAAAAGGGGTATTTTGGGACTTAATTTCATTCGCTTGCCGAACACTAATACAAACGAGATCTATATTAATTGTTGCTGTGGGGAAAATAAATATCGAGGAAAAGAATTGTCAACGCATCCTTTGAAACCAAGTCTTTAAAAAAAAAACCCAGAGTCTTCAGAAAAACGGTAAGTGTGTTAAAACTATTTATTTATTAAAAAATATCGCAGCTGAACAACGATACGGTATTATATCGAGGGTAAATAAAAGGGGGAGAGATGAAGATCGAAAAATGGGATGGGGTAATACCAACACCAATATAATTTCACAACATCAATGTTCTCAACTTCTCAGTGCAATTTAAAACAACAACAAAAACACTTTAAAAAAAAAAAAAAAAAAAGCCCCAACAAGTGTGTTTATGTATAACACCATAAATGAATATCTAATACTGAGAATGCAGAACAAGTGTTAAT